>NC_063213.1:96762117-96910422 GCF_020740725.1 Corvus hawaiiensis | reverse complement strand
ATCCCACCCCAAAACCCCCTCCTCAAATCCCACTTCCAAACCCCCTCCTCAAAAACCCCACCTCAAAACCCCCTCCTCAAAACCCACCCCCAAACCCCCTCCTCCAAAATCCCTCCTCCAAAATCCTCCTCCAAACCCCCTCCTCAAAATCTCCTCCTTCAAATCCCCTCCTCAAATCCCACCTCAAAACCCCCTCCTCAAATCCCACTTCCAAACCCCCCTCCTCCAAACCCCCCTCCTCCAAAATCCCCTCCTTCAAATCCCCTTCCTCAAATCCCACCCCAAAACCCCTTCCACAAAACCCCCTCCTCAAATCCCACTTCCAAACCCCCTCCTCAAAAACCCCACCTCAAAAAACCCCACCTCAAAAACCCATCCCCCAAACCCCCTCCTCAAATCCCACCTCAAAACCCCATCCCCCAAACCCCATCCTCCAAATCCCACTTCCAAACCCCCTCCTCAAAAACCCCCTTCCTCAAATCCCCTTCCTCAAATCTCACCCCCAAACCCCCTCCTCCAAAATCGCCCTCCTCCAAAACCCCCACCTCAAAACCCCCTCCTCCAAACCCCCTCCTCAAATCACATTCCCAACCCCCCTCCTCAAAAACTCTCCTCAAAAACCCATCCCCTGAACCCCCTCCTCAAAATCCACCCCAACCCCCTCCTCAAATCCCACCCCCAAACCCCCTCCTCAAATCCCCTTCCTCAAATGCCCTTCCTCAAATCCCACCCCCAAACCCCCTCCTCCAAAATCCTCCTCAAAACCCCCACCTCAAAAACCCATCCCCCAAACCCCCCTCCTCAAATCCCACTCCCAAACCCCCTCCTAAAAAATCCTCCTCAAAAACCCATCCCCTGAACCCCCTCCTCAAAATCCACCCCCAAACCCCCTCCTCAAATCCTACCCTCAAAATCCCCTTCCTCAAATCCCCTTCCTCAAATCCCACCCCCAAACCCCCTCCTCCAAAATCCTCCTCAAAACCCCCACCTCAAAAACCCATCCCCCAAACCCCCCTCCTCAAAAACCCCTCCTCCAAAATCCCCTCCTTCAAAATCCCCCTCAAAACCCCCACCTCAAAACCCCCTCCTCAAAAACCCCCTCCTCAAATCCCACTTCCAAACCCCCTCCTCCAAAATCCCTCCTCCAAAATCCTCCTCAAAACCCCCACATCAAAAACCTCCTCCTCCAAACCCCCTCCTCAAAACCTCCTCCTTCAAATCCCCTCCTCAAATCCCACCTCAAAACCCCCTCCTCAAATCCCACCCCCAAACCCGCTCCTCCAAAATCCCTCCTCCAAAATCCCCCTCCTCCAAAATCCCACCTCAAAACCCCCTCCTCAAATCCCACTTCCAAACCCCCCTCCTCCAAACCCCCTCCTCCAAACCCCCCTCCTCCAAAATTCCTCCTCCAAAATCCCCTCCTTCAAATCCCCTTCCTCAAATCCCACCCCAAAACCCCCTCCACAAAACCCCCTCCTCAAATCCCACTTCCAAACCTCCTCCTCCAAAATCCCCTCCTTCAAACCCCCTCCTCAAATCCCACCCCAAAACCCCCTCCCCCAAACCCCATCCTCCAAATCCCACTTCCAAACCCCCTCTCAAATCCCACCCCAAAACCCCCACTCCAAAACCCCCACCCCAAAACCCCCTCCTCAGAATTCCCGTCTGGGTTCGGAGCTGCCGGTGCCTCCCGAGGGAGGGATTTGCAGGCAAAAGGGGCTCTGCTGGATTCCCGCTGATTCCAGAGCTGGGGGAATCCTGGGAAGCTCCCGAGGTTCCTCAAAAGATGGGAGAGGGAATTTTGGTGTGGGAGGGAATTTTGGTACGGGCAGACAGTGACAGGAAAAGGTGGAATGGGTTTAAACTGGGAATGGGGCAGGGATAGATGGGATTTTGGGGATGGAATTCCTCCCTGTGAAGGCTGGGATGGAATTCCCAGAGAAGCTGTGGCTGCCTCATCCCTGGAATTTTCCAAGGCCGGGTTGGACAGGGCTTGGAGCACCCTGGGATAGTGGGAAGTGCGGGGTGGGACTGGCTGAGCTCCCAAACCACTTCCATGATTCCCTAATCCCAAACCACTTCCATGATTCCCTAATCCCAAACCATTCCATGATTCCCTAATCCCGATGGATCCCAGCCTCGCCGAGAGCTCCTCATTCCCAGCGCCAGCCTTTCCCTTGGGAATCAGCAGCGCTTCCTTCCCAGCACAACCCTTCCCTCCAACATCCCCTTCTTTTTTTTCCAGCGCGATCCTCATCTCCAAAATCTCCTTTTTTTCCCCCAAAACAAGGTCTCCCTCCGACTCCCGTCCAGCTCCTGTATCCCGTCTCCAGGTTCAGCAACGTCAAATCCCTGCAGCACCTTTGCCGCTTCCGGATCCGGCAGCTGGTCCGGATCGATCACATTCCCGAGCTCCCGCTGCCCAAGTGAGTCCCGGGATGGATCCCAGGGGGGAATCCCGGGCATTCCCTCCCTCCTGAGCAGTGGGAAAGGGGATCTGGGAGCACGGCGAGGATTCCCGGAGGGAATAACTGACTTTTCCAGCCTTGGAGGAGGGTTTGTTTGGGAATGGGGTTTTGGAGAGGGGGTTTTGAGGAAGGATTTAGAGGAGGGAGTTTGGAGGTGGAATTTGGAGGGGGGATTTTTGAGGATGGGTTTTTGGGAATGGGGTTTTCCAGGAGGATTTGGAGGACGGAGTTTGGAGGTGGAATTTGGAGGAAGGCGGATTTGGAGGAGGGATTTTTGAGGATGGGATTTTTTGGAATGGGGTTTTCCAGTAGGATTTGGAAAAGGGAGTTTGGGGGTGGAATTTGGAGGAGGGATTTTTGAGGGTGGGGTTTCTTTGGGAATGGGATTTTGGAGGAGGATTTGGAGGAGGGAGTTTGGGGGTGGAATTTGGAGGAGGGATTTTTGAGGGTGGGGTTTCTTTGGGAATGGGATTTTGGAGGAGGATTTGGAGGAGGGAGTTTGGGGGTGGAATTTGGAGGAGGGATTTTTGAGGGTGGGGTTTCTTTGGGAATGGGATTTTGGAGGAGGATTTGGAGGAGGGAGTTTGGAGGTGGAATTTGGAGGAGGGATTTTTGAGGGTGGGGTTTCTTTGGGAATGGGGTTTTGGAGGAGGATTTGGAGAAGGGAGTTTGGGGGTGGAATTTGGAGGAGGGATTTTTGAGGATGGGATTTTTTTTTTGGGAATGGGGTTTTCCAGGAGGACTTGGAGGAGGGAGTTTGGAGGTGGAATTTGGAGGAGGGATTTTTGAGGATGGGTTTTTTTGGGAATGGGGTTTTCCAGGAGGATTTGGAGGACGGAGTTTGGGGGTGGAATTTGGAGGAGGGATTTTTGAGGGTGGGGTTTTTTTGGGAATGGGGTTTTGGAGGAGGATTTGGAGGAGGGAGTTTGGAGGAAGGCGGATTTGGAGGAGGGTGTCCTGCGGGGTTTAGGGATGCCGTGGGAATGCTGAGCAGCTCGGGAATGAGGCGTTCCCTGCCGTGCCGAAGCTTTGGGAAGCAGCTCCTGCTCCCGTGGAGGTGCTGGGCGGGCTGGGAAGAGGCTCTGCCTGGGAGAGGCTCCGGCTGCGCTCCGGGGAGGGCTGGGAAGAGGCTCCGGCTGTATTTTGGGAATGTTGGAGGTGCTGTGGCTCAGGGATCCGGCTCTTCCCGGTGTTTTTCCAGGCCCCTGATCTCCTACATCCGCAAGTTCTACTACTACGACCCGCAGGAGGAGGTTTACCTGTCCCTCAAGGAGGCCCAGCTCATCTCCCGACAGAAGCAGGAGCCGGAATCCTCCACGTAGCGGAGCTGCCGCGGCGCTGATGGTACGGGAATGGCACGGGAATGGTCTGGGAATGGCACGGGAATGGCACGGGAATGGCACGGGAATGGCACAGAAATGGTCTGGAGTGGTTTGGGATGGTCTGGAAATGGTCTGGGAATGGTCTGGAGTGGCTTGGAATGGTCTGGGATGGTCTGGGAATGACACAGGAATGGTCTGGGAATGGTCTGGAGTGGTTGGGATGGTCTGGGGATGGTCTGGAGTGGTTTGGGATGGTCTGAGGATGGTCTGGAGTGGCTTGGGATGGTCTGGGATGGTCTGGGAATGACACGGGAATGGTCTGGAGTGGTTTGGGATGATCGGGGAATGGTCTGGGGATGGTCTGGAGTGGTTTGGGAATGGTCTGGGAATGGTCTGGGAATGACACAGGAATGGTCTGGGGATGGTCTGGAGTGGTTTGGGATGGTCTAGAGTGGTCTGGGAATGGTTGGGAATGGTCTGGGAATGGTCTGGGGATGGTCTGGAGTGGTTTGGGATGGTCTGGGAATGGTCGGGAATGGTCTGGAGTGGTCTGGGAATGGTCTGGGAATGACACGGGAATGGCACGGGAATGGTCTGGAGTGGTTTGGGATGGTCTGGGAATGGTCTGGAGTGGTTTGGGATGGTCTGGGAATGGTCTGGGGATGACACGGGAATGGTCTGGGGATGGTTGGGAATGGCTTGGAAATGGTCTGGGAATGGTCTGGAGTGGTTTGGGATGGGAATGACACAGGAGTGCTCTGGGGATGGTCTGGGATGCCACAGGAATGACATGGGAATGGTCTGGAAAGGTCTGGGAATGCCACAGGAATGGTCTGGAGTGGTCTGGGAATGGTCTGGGATACCCTGGGAATGACATGGGAATGGTCTGGAGTAGTCTGGAATGGTTTGGGAATGGCCAGAATGGTCTGGGGATGGCATGGGAATGGTCAGGAATGGCATGGGAATGGTCTGGGATACCCTGGGAATGACATGGGAATGGTCTGGAGTGGTCTGGGAATGGTCTGGGAATGCCCAGGGAATGGTCTGGGAATGCTGCTCCTTCAGCCCAGGATCAGACCGCCATCCCTCTGTTCTCCTCCTCCCCCTGGAGGAGTCGTGGCCGCTCATTCCGTGGCCTTTTATCATTCCCAGCTTTTCTTCGGGAAAGGGAACAAGGTTTCCTGGCCTTTCACCATTCCCAAACTTTCCTTGGGAAAGGGGAACAGGATTCCATAGCCTTCCATAGCCTTTCCTTGGGAAGGCGCCTACCCCATTCCCATTCCCTGTCTCCTCCAAGCCCCAATCCCTCCCGATCCCACCTGATCCCAAATTCCTGATGTTTTTTCCCGGCAGGAATTTGGTTGTTGCCCTCCTGCCGCCCGAGCCCGGCCGTGGTGGGGAGGAGGAGGAGGAGGAGGAGGAGGCAGAATTCCTGCTGCTGCTGCTGCTGCTCCTGCTCTTTTCTCCGGAGGAGAGGGCCCAGCATTCCCGGGAAGCCCAGCAGAGCAGGATCTGGAGCCCCGGCTCCTGGGAAAAGGAATCCCAGGGGGGGAAACCCGAGCCCAGCCCCGCGGGATCCCCGCGGAACAAAGAACGTCACGGCGCCATTCCCGAGTTTTCCTGGAAGTTTTTCGTTTGGATGTCTCTGGATTTTGAGTTTTTTCGGCTTTTCAGCACGAGTTTAAAACGGATCCCGCTGGATTTTCCGAGCCCGCCTTGGGAATTCCAAGGTGTGGGGAGAGAGGGAGGAAAAGGGGGGAATTCTCTGGGAAGATCCGTCTGCTCCGAGGCGTCGTGGCAAGGCTTTGATCCGCACTGGAGAGCTGCAGATGGAGCCAGGGGGATGGAATGAGCCCCGGGAATGAGCCCCGGGAATGACCCTTGGGAATGACCCCCGGGAATAAAGTGTGGAGCTCTGAGCAGCTCCGCAGCTCCCCCACTTCCCAGGATTTGGGAAAAACGATCCAACCCCACCCAGGATGGAGCAGCTGAGCTTGGCAGGAACGTCCTGGGAAAAGCTGGAAGGAAGGAAGGAAGGAAGAGCGCGGGATGGGGTGGATCCAAAGGGAACATTCCCGGAGCAAACACTGGGAGGATTCCCCTGGATCCCTGGGAAGGTGGGAAAGCTGCTGCTGGAATTACTGGAGCTGTCCCCGGATCAAAGGAGCTTCCTGCAGGAATCCCGGTGGGATGGGCGCTTCCAGCCTCTCCCTGGCTCATTCCAGAGGCTGGGAATCGTGTGGTTTCCTTTGGAGCACCGAGGATTCTCCTGGAGCAGCTCCTCCCCTCCCTGAGACATCGGGAACAGCAAATCCCGGGAGAGTTGTGGCTCTTTCCCGGTTTTTTTGGGCACAAATTCCCCCCCTCGCCCCCTTCGGATCCCGCTCTGCTGCTCCATCCCCTGAGCAGGAATTCCGTGGTGGAGCTTCCAGCTGGGAATTCCGGAGAAGCCTCTTCCCTCCTGTTTCAAGGAGCTGCATCCCAGTGCTCTGAATCCAAGGAATTGCTCCATCCTGCTGGATCTGGGGATCCCCTGGGAGCTGCCAGGACCTTGGGGGATGATCCCAGTCCTGGAATTCCCGTGGATTTTAATGGAAAAACTCCTCTGACTGAGCTGCTTTTCCATGAAAGGTGCTACAAATCCCGCCCTCCCTGTCGCCTCCAGCTGGGATTTGGAGGGATAAAACCACAATCCTTAAAAAAAATTTCCATGTTTCCGGGTGAAACTGAGCTTCAAAATCCATGGAAATACCTCATTGGGAATGTGGGAGGGAAAACCTTCCCGAGAGCCAGGCCTGGGCCAGCTTCTTCCCAAAAAAACCCCCCGAGAGCCTGGAAAAAGGGAACAGGAAGAAGGTGTGGATGAGGGATGGATAATGGGATGCAGGAAGCTGGGAAGCTGTGAGCCTCTCCTGGGAGAATCCAGGGATTCTGGTGGGGGCGGCGTTCCCAGTCCTTCCTGCCCCGCTCCGGCATGGAGAGCTTTGGGAATGGGGAGCGGCAGAGCTGGGGGAGCACCGGGAATGGGAGCTGGGCTGCTTTTGGGGGGACGAAATGCCGGATCCTGCTCCGGGATGGGGCTGGGGAGAATTCCTGCAGCTCCGTTCCCAGTGTCCCATCCCTGTGTCCCAGGAACTCCCAGTGTCCCATCCCAGTGTCCCAGGGACTCCCAGTGTCCCATCCCAGTGTCCCAGGAGCTCTCCATGTCCCATCCCAGTGTCCCACCTCATCCCAGTGTCCCAGGAGCGCTCCATATCCCATCCCGGTGTCCCAGGGACTCCCAGTGTCCCATCCCTGTGTCCCACCTTATCCCAGTGTCCCAGGAACTTCCTGGGTCCCATCCCAGTGTCCCAGGAACTCCCAGTGTCCCGTCCCAGGAGCTCTCCATGTCCCATCCCAGTGTCCCAGGAACTCCCAGTGTCCCATCCCAGTGTCCCGTCCCAGGAGCTTCCAGTTTCCCATTCCAATGTCTCATCCCAGTGTCCCACCTTATCCCAATGTCCCAGGAGCTCTCCATGTCCCATCCCAGTGTCCCAGGAACTCCCAGTGTCCCATCCCAGTGTCCCATCCCAGTGTCCCATCCCAGTGTCCCATCCCAGTGTCCCGTCCCAGGAGTGCTCCATGTCCCATCCCTGTGTCCCAGGAACTCCCAGTGTCTCATCCCAGTGTCCCATCCCAGTGTCCCACCTTATCCCAGTGTCCCAGGAGCTCCCAGTGTCCCAGGAGCTGCCGGTGAGGGTGGATTTTAGGGACAGCAGCCGGATTTTAGGGACAACACTTGAATCCCACCTTCCCGTCCTTGCAGGATTTATCCCAACAATCCCACGGAGCTCCCGCTGTTCCTCGAACCTTGGGGGCAGCTTTTCCCAAATTCCGGCCGGAGGGGGAGGATTTGGATCTGAGATCATGGAGGAGGAGGCTGTGGGATCGGGAATGGGGGTGTGGGATCGGGAATGAGGGTATGGGATCGGGAACGGGGCTGTGGGATCGGGAACGGGGCTGTGGGATCGGGAATGGGGGTGTGGGATCGGGAATGAGGGTATGGGATCGGGAACGGGGCTGTGGGATCGGGAACGGGGCTGTGGGATCGGGAATGAGGGTGTGGGATCGGGAACGGGGCTGTGGGATCGGGAACGGGGCTGTGGGATCGGGAACGGGGCTGTGGGATCGGGAATGAGGCTGTGGGATCGGGAATGGGGCTGTGGGATCGGGAACGGGGCTGTGGGATCGGGAACGGGGCTGTGGGATCGGGAACGGGGCTTTCCCATGGATCCGTGGAGGCTCCTCAGCATTCCCAGGGCTCTGCTCCTCCTCTCCCTGCTCGGAGCCAGGAGCTGGAGCAGATCCATGGATCGGCCTCGCTCCGGGGCTGATGGAGCTGGATGAGATCCCAAAATGAAGCGGAACGAGCGGCCCGCTCCCGAAATCCATCGGGAAAAAGCTGCTCCCGCACCTCGGGGTGGGAGGGAGGCAGGGATTTGATCTGGGGAGGGCTGGGAATGATCCCGGGGTTTTAATCCGCGGCTGGAATGAGAGGAGGAACAGGGACAGGGGCTCCAGGGACATCTCCTGGATCGGGAATCCCTGTCCTGGATCGGGAATCCTTGTCCTGGATCGGGAATCCCTGTCCTGCATCGGGAATCCCTGTCCTGGTTTGGGATTTCCTGTCCTGGATCGGGAATCCTTGTCCTGGATCGGGAATCCCTGTCCTGGATCGGGAATCTCTGTCCTGGTTTGGGATTTCCTGTCCTGGATCGGGAATCCTTGTCCTGGATCGGGAATCCCTGTCCTGCATCGGGAATCCCTGTCCTGGTTTGGGAATCCCTGTCCTGGATCGGGAATCCCTGTCCTGGTTTGGGAATCCTTGTCCTGGATCGGGAATCCCTGTCCTGGTTTGGGAATCCCTGTCCTGGTTTGGGAATCCTTGTCCTGGATCGGGAATCCTTGTCCTGGATCGGGAATCCCTGTCCTGCATCGGGAATCCCTGTCCTGGTTTGGGATTTCCTGTTCTGGATCGGGAATCCCTGTCCTGCATCGGGAATCCCTGTCCTGGATCGGGAATCCTTGTCCTGGATCGGGAATCCCTGTCCTGGATCGGGAATCCCTGTCCTGGTTTGGGAATCCTTGTCCTGGATCGGGAATCCCTGTCCTGGTTTGGGAATCCCTGTCCTGGTTTGGGATTTCCTGTTCTGGATCGGGAATCCTTGTCCTGGATCGGGAATCCCTGTCCTGGATCGGGAATCCCTGTCCTGGTTTGGGAATCCTTGTCCTGGATCGGGAATCCCTGTCCTGGTTTGGGAATCCCTGTCCTGGTTTGGGAATCCTTGTCCTGGATCGGGAATCCCTGTCCTGGTTTGGGAATCCCTGTCCTGGTTTGGGATTTCCTGTTCTGGATCGGGAATCCCTGTCCTGGATCGGGAATCCCTGTCCTGCATCGGGAATCCCTGTCCTGGTTTGGGAATCCCTGTCCTGGATCGGGAATCCTTGTCCTGGATCGGGAATCCCTGTCCTGGATCGGGAATCCCTGTCCTGGTTTGGGAATCCCTGTCCTGGTTTGGGATTTCCTGTTCTGGATCGGGAATCCCTGTCCTGGATCGGGAATCCCTGTCCTGGTTTGGGAATCCCTGTCCTGGATCGGGAATCCCTGTCCTGCATCGGGAATCCCTGTCCTGGTTTGGGAATCCTTGTCCTGGTTTGGGAATCCCTGTCCTGGATCGGGAATCCTTTTCCTGGACTGGGACACCTTCCCAAATCCCCCTGGATTTTAGGAACTGAGGGATTTTTCCGTGTGCTTGAGCTCCTTTGGCTTTTGGGACCGGGGCGATTCCTGCGGTGGCTTTGGGGATTGTGGGATTTCTCCCAGTGCTCCCAGTGCTCCCAGTGCCACGGGCTGGGTGGGACCCCCCCTCCCAAAGATCCCTTGGGATCGCGGGGGGATCCCGGCAGCGCTGCCTCCGACTGTGCCTCCGGCTGCAAAGCACAACCAGTGCTCCCAGTGCTCCCAGTGCCGCCCTGGGGAGCTCCCAGTGCCGCCTTGGGGCATTCCCAGTGCTCCCAGTGCTCCCAGTGCCGCCCTGGGGAGCTCCCAGTGCCGCCTTGGGGCATTCCGAGTGCTCCCAGTGCTCCCAGTGCCGCCCTGGGGAGCTCCCAGTGCCGCCTTGGGGCATTCCCAGTGCTCCCAGTGCTCCCAGTGCCGCCCTGGGGAGCTCCCAGTGCCGCTTTGGGACATTCCCAGTGCTCCCAGTGCTCCCAGTGCCGCCCTGGGGAGCTCCCAGTGCCGCCTTGGGGAGCTCCCAGTGCCGCTTTGGGACATTCCCAGTGCTCCCAGTGCCACCCTGGGGCATTCCCAGTGCCACCCTGGGGCATTCCCAGTGCCGCCTTGGGGCATTCCCAGTGCTCCCAGTGCTCCCAGTGCCGCCCTGGGGAGCTCCCAGTGCCGCCTTGGGGCATTCCGAGTGCTCCCAGTGCTCCCAGTGCCGCCCTGGGGAGCTCCCAGTGCCGCCTTGGGGCATTCCCAGTGCTCCCAGTGCTCCCAGTGCCGCCCTGGGGAGCTCCCAGTGCCGCTTTGGGACATTCCCAGTGCTCCCAGTGCTCCCAGTGCCGCCCTGGGGAGCTCCCAGTGCCGCTTTGGGACATTCCCAGTGCTCTCAGTGCTCCCAGTGCCGCCCTGGGGAGCTCCCAGTGCCGCCTTGGGGAGCTCCCAGTGCCGCTTTGGGACATTCCCAGTGCTCCCAGTGCCACCCTGGGGCATTCCCAGTGCCGCCTTGGGGCATTCCCAGTGCTCCCAGTGCTCCCAGTGCCGCTTTGAGACATTCCGAGTGCTCCCAGTGCTCCCAGTGCCGCCCTGGGGAGCTCCCAGTGCCGCCTTGGGGAGCTCCCAGTGCCGCTTTGGGACATTCCGAGTGCTCCCAGTGCTCCCAGTGCCGCCTTGGGGCATTCCCGGTGCTCCCAGTACCACCCTGGGGAGCTCCCAGTGCCGCTTTGGGGCATTCCCAGTGCTCCCGGTGCCCAAAAATCCCACCCTGAGGTGCTCCCAGTGCCCCGAAATCCACCCTGGGGTGCTCCCAGTGCTCCCAGTACCACCCTGGGGAGCTCCCAGTGCCGCTTTGGGGCATTCCCAGTGCTCCCAGTGCCCAAAAATCCCACCCTGAGGTGCTCCCAGTGCCCCGAAATCCACCCTGGGGTGCTCCCAGTGCTCCCAGTACCACCCTGGGGAGCTCCCAGTACCCTAAAACCCCATCCTGGGGTTTCCCAGTGCTCCCAGTGCCCCAAAAAATCCACCTCCCAGTGCCACCCCGGGGTGCTCCCAGTGCTCCCAGTCCAGGCCTTCGCCCCAAAACGCCGGGAATTTCCCCGGATCCAGCCTCGCCTTTGGAGGAGGAACGAGCAGATTTCGGCAGCTCCCGGGATTTTGGGAAACACCCTTTGGAATTTCAGACAAACCCCCAAAAATGCAGCTTTTGCTTCATTTGCTCTTCTTTCCCCCCCCTCCTTTTTTAATTTATTTTTTATTAAAATTTGAATTTTTAATTTTTAATTTTTCATTTTAATTTTTTTATTTTTTATTTTAATTAATTTTTTGATTTTTAAAATTTTCATTTTAATTTTTAATTTGTATTTTAAAAATTATTTTTATTTTTATTTTTTATTTTTTTATTTTTTATTTTTTATTTTATTTTAATTTTTATTTTTCATTTTTCATTTTTATTTTAATTGTTATTTTTTATTTTTATTTTTTTATTTTTAATTTTAAATTTTTAAAATGTTTAATTTTCTTTAATTTTTATTTTTTTAATTTCCATTTTTAATTTCCGTTTTTAATTTCAGCTTTTCATTTCCATTTTGAATTTCAATTCTTAATTTCAATTTTTGGGTTTTTCTTTTTTTTTTGGTGCGTGCTTAATTTATTCAAATAGTGGCTGTATAATTTATTTTCGTAAACTATGAGAGCAAAGGTGACTAGATGGTTTAAAAAAGAAAAATGCCAAGGAAAAGAAAATTTAAAAAATGAAATAAAATGAAAATTAAAAAAAATAAAAATAAAAAATAGAAATAGAAATAGAAATAAAAATAAAAAATAAAAATAAAAATTAAAAATAAAAATAGAAATAAAAAAATAAAAATAAAAAATAAAAATAAAAATTAAAAATAAAAATAGAAATAAAAAAATAAAAATAAAAATGAAATAAAAAAATAAAAATAAAAATTAAAATTAAAATAAAAATTAAATTAAAATTAAAAATAAAATAAAAAAATGAAAATAAAAAAATAGAAATAAAAATAAAAATGAAAAATAAAAATAAAAAATAAAAATAAAAATTAAAAAGTAAAAATAAAAATAAAAATTTTAAAAAATAAAAATAAAAATTAAAAAAATAAAAATAAAAATAAAATTTTAAAAAAGCCCAAACGGACTTTGCAGGCCAATCTTTCCCACTTAATGACAAAGAATTAATTAAGAAGAATTAATGAAGAAGAATGCTTTTTGATAGGAGCCCCAAAGGCACTTTCTGGGTGCGTTTGGTTATTTTTGGGGCCGCGCTGCGGCTGCTGTGTAAATATTGTATTTCTAGGCATGCTTGGCCTCTCCCTGCGGGGTTTTAGCATCTGCTGCCGTGCGATTCCTGCATTTTGGGGCCTTTTGGGGCAGATTTTATTTTTTTGGGGGGAGATTTTGGGTTTTTTTTTTTTTTTCCTACGGGCTCAGCGAGGCGGAGCTGCCGCGGTGTTTGTAAAACTCCTTTCTAGCGCCGGGTTTTGGGGTTTTTTTGGGGTGGGCGGGGTGGGAAGGGAAGAGGGAAGGGTTTGAAATAAAAGGATTGGAAATGGTTGGAATTTGTGGTGCGCTTGGAATCCCTGACCCCCCTCCGGGTCCTTTTTGGCCCCTTTTGGCTCCTTTTTTGGGGCATCCTGGTGGCCAAAATCCAGCGGGGAGCTCGGGGTGCCCTTCCCGGGGTGCTCCTGGCACCCCAAAACCCATCCGGGAGCTCTGGGTGCTCCCCTGGGGTGTTCCTGGCACCCCAAAACCCATCCGGGAGCTCCCAATGCCCCCCTGGCTGCTCCTGGCACCCCAAAACCCATCCGGGAGCTCCCAATGCCCCCCTGGGCTGTTCCTGGCACCCCAAAACCCATCCGGGAGCTCGGGGTGCCCTTCCGGGGGTGCTCCTGGCACCCCAAAACCCATCCGGGAGCTCCCAATGCCCTTCCTAGGGTGCTCCTGGCACCCCAAAACCCATCCGGGAGCTCCCACTGCCCCCCTGGCTCCTCCTGGCACCCCAAAACCCATCCGGGAGCTCGGGGTGCCCTTCCTGGGGTGTTCCCGGTGTCCCCAAACTCCAGCAGGGACCTCCCAGTGCCCCAAAATATTTTCGAGGGCAGCTCTTGGTGCCCACCCCAGGTGCTCCCAGTGCCCAGAGCCGCATTGGGGGAGCTCTGGGTGCCCCCTGGGGTGTTCCTGGCACCCCAAAACCCATCCGGGAGCTCTGGGTGCCCTTCCCGGGGTGTTCCTGGCACCCCAAAACCCATCCGGGGGCTCGGGGTGCCCTTCCCGGGCTGCTCCTGGCACCCCAAAACCCATCCGGGGGCTCGGGGTGCCCTTCCCGGAGTGTTCCTGGCACCCCAAAACCCATCCGGGAGCTCCCAATGCCCCCCTGGCTGCTCCTGGCACCCCAAAACCCATCCGGGAGCTCCCAATGCCCCCCTAGGGAGCTCCTGGCACCCCAAAACCCATCCGGGAGCTCTGGGTGCCCTTCCCGGGGTATTCCTGGCACCCCAAAACCCATCCGGGAGCTCTGGGTGCCCTTCCCGGGGTATTCCTGGCACCCCAAAACCCATCCGGGAGCTCTGGGTGCCCTTCCCGGGCTGCTCCTGGCACCCCAAAACCCATCCGGGAGCTCTGGGTGCCCCCCTGGGGTGTTCCTGCCACCCCAAAACCCACCTGGGGGAGCTCCCAATGCCCCCCTAGGGTGCTCCTGGCACCCCAAAACCCACCTGGGGGAGCTCCCAGTACCCCCAAAGCCCCCGGGCTGCTCCCAGTTCCAGCGCTCCTGTGGGGTGGGGTGAGACCCCCAAGGCTGGAGATGCCCAGATCCCCCCTTTACCTCCCAAATCCCCCCCCGTGCCCCTCCCCAGCCCCTTCCCCACCCTCGGGAGCCGCGCTTGGACCCCCTCCCCCCCCACCCCCAAATTTTCCCTCCCCCCCAAATCCTCCCCGGGCGCTTTGAACGCCCCCGACCGCGGCAGATCAAAGGCGGCGGCGGCGACTGAAGGGGGCTGGGGGAGGGGTGGGTTTGGGGAGCCTTCATCCCCCTCATCCCCCTCCTCATCCCCCTCATCCCCCTCCTCCTCCTCCTGCATCGCCGGGAGGGTTTGGGGTCCCCGCCCTTGGGGCCAGGGGACAAAGCCGCCTGTGCCAGGGCCGGACGGGCACGGGCGGCGGCGTCTGGGGCTTCCTCTTGGGGTTTTTTTTTTGGGGTCCATTGGCTGCCGGCGGCCCCTGACCCACCGGCACCGCCGGGATGGGGAACGCGGCGGATTTGGGGTCCCCGGGATGGGGATCGAAGCGGATTTGGGGTCTCCGGGATGAGGAAATAGGGCGGATTTGGGGTCGCCGGGATGGGAAATAGGGCGGATTTGGGGTCCCCCGGGATGGGAATAGGGAGGATTTGGGGTCCCCGGGATGGGGAACGGGGCGGATTTGGGATCTCCGGGATGAGGAATAGGGAGGATTCGGGGTCCCTGGGATGAGGAACGGGGCGGATTTGGGGTCCCCGGGATGGGAAATAGGGAGGATTTGGGGTCCCTGGGATGAGGAACGGGGCGGATTTGGGGTCCCCGGGATGAGGGGCGGATTTGGGGTCCCTGGGATGGGGAATGGGGCGGATTTGGGGTCTCCGGGATGAGGATCGAAGCGGATTTGGGGTCCCCGTGATGGGGCGGATTTGGGGTCCCCGGGATGGGAAACAGGGAGGATTTGGGGTCCCCGGGATGGGAAATAGGGAGGATTTGGGGTCTCCGGGATGGGGATCAAAACGGATTTGGGGGTCCCCCGGGATGAGGGGCGGATTTGGGGTCTCCGAGATGGGAAATAGGGCGGATTTGGGGTCCCCGGGATGGGAAACAGGGAGGATTTGGGGTCCCCGGGATGGGAAATAGGGAGGATTTGGGGTCTCCGGGATGGGGATCGAAGCAGATTTGGGGTTCCCTGGGATGGGGATCGGGGCGGATTTGGGGTCCCCGGGATGGGAAACAGGGAGGATTTGGGGTCTCCGGGATGGGGCGGATTTGGGGTTGCCGAGATGGGAAATAGGGCAGATTTGGGGTCCCTGGGATGGAGAATAGGACCGATTTGGGGTCACCGGGATGGGGAACAAGGCGGATTTGGAGTCCCTGGGATGGGAAATAGGGAGGATTTGGGGTCTCCGGGATGGGGATCTAAGCGGATTTGGGGTCCCCGGGATGGGAAATAGGGCAGATTTGGGGTCCCTGAGATGGGAAATAGGGCGGATTTGGGGTCCCGGGGATGGAGAATAGGGCCGATTTGGGGTCACAGGGATGGGGAACGAGGCGGATTTGGAGTCCCTGGGATGGGAAATAGGGCGGATTTGGGGTCCCCGGCCTTGGGGGTAGATTTGAGATCCGCCGGGTTGGGGATCGAAGCAGATTTGGGGTCCCCGGCCTTGGGGTGGATTTGAGATCCGCCGGGTTGGGGATCGAAGCAGATTTGGGGTCCCCGGCCTTGGGGGTGGATTTGAGATCCGCCGGGTTGGGGATCGAAGCAGATTTGGGGTCCCCGGCCTTGGGGTGGATTTGGGGTCCCCGAGATGGGAAATAGGGAGGATTTGGGGTCCCCGGGATGGGGATCGAAGCGGATTTGGGGTCCCCGAGATGGGAAATAGGGAGGATTTGGGGTCCCCGGGATGGGGATCGAAGCGGATTTGGGGTCCCCGCAGCCCCGGAGAGGCTTTGGGGTGGTGCTGAACGCAGCACCCCGGGAATGCGCCCACGACACGAGGGGGACCCGTGGGGGGGTCCAGGGCACCCCCTCGCTGCCCCCACGGCTCCCCCCCCCCAAAAAATGCCGCTTTTGTCCGGCCGCCTCCGAGCGGGCCTGGAAAAGCCCCAACGTGGCTGGAGCTGCGCAGGAGTTTATTTTTAACGTCTCATTAGCATCTCATTAGCATCTCATTAGCATCAGAAAGCGGCGCGTTTCCCGCGGCCCCCGGACAAAAGGCGCTTTCTTCCCGCTCCGCCTCCCCCCGACCCCAATCCCGCCGGGGCCGCTGCGGCCCCCGGGACCCCCGAACGCGCCCCCGGCCCCCACGGGGTCACTGAAACGGGGGGACACCGGGGGGGCTCCTGGGGGTGCCCACCCTGTGCCGGAAATCCCGTTAGGGTCAGGGCGCTGCTCCCCGTCCCGGGGAACCCAAATCTGCCCCATCCCAGGGACCCCAAATCTGCCCCATTTCCCAGCCCAGGAAACCCAAAATGCCCCACTCCCCAGTCCGGGGACCCCAGATCTGCCCCATCCCGGGGACCCCAAATCTGCCCCATTTCCCAGCCCGGGGACCCCAAATCTGCCCCATTTCCCAGCCCAGGAAACCCAAAATGCCCCACTCCCCAGCCTGGGGACCCCAAATCTGCCCCATTTCCCAGCCCGGGGACCCCAAATCTGCCCCATTTCCCATCCCAGGAACCCCAAATCTGCCCCATCCCAGGAACCCCAAATCTGCCCCATTTCCCAGGCCGGGGATCCCGAATCTTCCCCATTTCCCATCCCGGGGACCCCAAATCTGCCCCATCCCGGGAAACCCAAAATGCCCCACTCCCCAGCCCGGCGATCCCGAATCCGCCCCATCCTGGGGACTCCAAATCTGGGGACACCGGGGATCCTGAATCTTCCCCATTTCCCATCCCGGCAACCCCAAATCTGCCCCATCCCGGGGACTCCAAATCCACCCCACTCCCCATCCCGGCAACCCCAAAATGCCCCTCTCTCCATCCCGGGGACCCCAAATCTGTCCCACTCCCCATCCCGTGGATCCCATCCCTAAATCCCTAAATCCCATCCCTAATGCCCCAGCCACAGGGCTGGGACTGACCCAGAGGTGGGGATGGGGTGTCCGAGCCCCCCCCCAGTTTGGGGCCGGGTGCTGTGGGGGATGTGGGGTGGGGGTACTGCCCCTCCTCGCCCGTGCTCATCCCAATGCGCTGCGGGAAATGTGGGAGCAAGGGAAACTGAGGCACGGGATGCGGACATCCGAGGGAAACTGAGGCACAGCCCAGGATTAGTCCAAGGGAAACTGAGGCACAGCCCAGGGCCACGCCAATGCAGCAGAGGCCGGGTGTGGGGCCGTGCTCGGGGATCCGAGGGCGGGCGCGGTGCCCGGTGTCCCCGGCCGGGTCACGCCAGGCGCTGGCAGCGCCCCAGGGGTCACCGGGCCACGCTGGGCCTGGCACCGGCGCCGCTCCGAGCTAACATTTACCCAGCCTGGAGGGCTTGGCTGCCGCCCTGGGAAAGGCCGTGCCCAGGCCAGGGTCAGCAGCCCGCTGCCTGCAGGGGGGACAGCCGGGGCCACCCACCCCCTGAAGAGCCACGGTGCCACCGCAGCCCTGGGCACTGCCAGCGGCACCCCTGGGAGCTCCACGGATCCCCAGAAATGTGGGAGAGGGGAAGGGGGTGAGGGATGGAGGGATGGAGGGATGGATGGATGGATGGATGGATGGAGGGATGGGTGGATGGAGGGATGGATGGATGGATGGAGGGATGGGTGGATGGAGGGATGGGTGGATGGAGGGATGGATGGAGGGATGGGTGGATGGAGGGATGGATGGAGGGATGGAGGGATGGATGGAGGGATGGATGGATGGATGGATGGAGGGATGGGTGGATGGAGGGATGGATGGATGGATGGAGGGATGGATGGAGGGATGGATGGATGGAGGGATGGGTGGATGGGTGGATGGAGGGATGGAGGGATGGGTGGATGGAGGGATGGGTGGATGGAGGGATGGATGGAGGGATGGGTGGATGGAGGGATGGATGGAGGGATGGAGGGATGGATGGAGGGATGGATGGATGGATGGATGGAGGGATGGATGGAGGGATGGGTGGATGGAGGGATGGATGGATGGAGGGATGGATGGAGGGATGGATGGATGGATGGATGGATGGATGGGTGGAGGGATGGATGGATGGATGGATGGATGGATGGATGGAGGGATGGATGGAGGGATGGATGGAGGGATGGATGGATGGATGGATGGAGGGATGGATGGAGGGATGGGTGGATGGAGGGATGGATGGATGGAGGGATGGATGGAGGGATGGATGGATGGATGGATGGATGGGTGGAGGGATGGATGGATGGATGGATGGATGGATGGATGGATGGATGGAGGGATGGATGGAGGGATGGAGGGAGGGATGGAGGGATGGAGGGATGGATGGAGGGAGGGATGCAGGGATGGATGGAGGGATGGAAGGAGGGAGGGAGGGATGGATGGATGGATGGATGGATGGATGGATGGAGGGATGGATGGATGGATGGAAGGAGGGATGGACGGAGGGATGGAGGGATGGAAGGACCGATGCATGGATGGAAGGAGGATTTGGAGCGGAGCCGGGTGCGAGGCGCAGGTGGGAGGCGGGATGCAGGGTGAGGATGCAGGGTGAGGATGCAGGGTGAGGATGCAGGGTGAGGATGCAGGGCGAGGATGGCGGGAGGGATGGAGGAGGAGGAGGAGGAGGAGGAGGGAAGCAGAGGGATGGGGCTGGCGGGGTCCCGGGGGGGCCGGGCGGAGGGGAGGGCGGTGGCGGGGTCCGGGTGGGGCCGGGGGCCCCCTCCCGTCGCCGCTCACATGACGCCGCTCCCGGGATGCGCCGGGCGGCGCCGGGCGTGGGCGGCGGCGGCGGCGAGAGGCGGCGGCAGCGGGGCCGCACCGGGGCGCGCCGGCTCCGCCACCGGCACCGACACCGGCACCGGGACCGGCCCATGGCCCGCGGCCGGACCGCCGCGCGCGCCCGCTGAGCGGCCCCATGGAGCAGGTAGGAGCGGGACCGGGATAAGGAGCGGGACTGGGATAAGGAGCGGGACCGGGATAGGGAGCGGGACCGGGATAGGGAGCGGGACCGTGACCGGTGCCGCCGCGGCGGGGACGGGACGGGTCCAGCACCCACGGGCGCGGTGCCGTTTCGGGGCTCCGACACCCCCGGGGACCCCACCTGCTGCCGGGGGGTTCCCCACCTGCCGCCCCTGCGCTCCCCACCTGCTGCTTTCTGCCTTGCCGCGTCCCTACCCAGCTTCTCCGGGGCCCCCCGCCCTCTCCCCGCCGCCCACCTGCTGCCCCGGCATCACCGGAGCCCCACCGCAGCATCGCCCACCCGGGACCCTCGGCATCCCCCACCGGCTGCCCCCAGATCACCGCCCCGAGCCCCCCAGCGCCACCCGTGAGCCTCACCCAGCCCAGCTGTGCCGGGGGACCCGGTCCCTGCTCTGTCACAGCTCCCTGTCACAGCCCGGGCTGGGTCTCGCCCGCGATTTGGGGGGGGGGGTTTCTGCTCGGGGAAGGGGCTGGAGCCGCCGCGAGGTGTGGGAAAACCTCGGGGGGGGGTTCTTTCCTCTGGCTCCCCATCCCATCATTCACCGGCCAACGCCTCCAGACCCCGTCCTGCTCCGGCCGGGCTGTGCTGTCCCTCCTCACCGCCCACCCGGGGCTGGGGGTGTCTCGGACCCCCCCGTGCCGTGGCTCTGCGTGGACAGGAGGGTCCCTGAGGTGGCGGTCACCGCCCTCCCTCCCACCCTCCCCCCCGAATTTGGGGTTCAGCTCCCTCCCCGCAGCCCCCAGGGCTCTGCCTCGTGTTTCCCCCTTCCTCCTCCATCCCTCAAGACCCCAGCGCAGGATTCGATGCCTCGCGGGTGCCCCGCACCCCCCGACCCTCCGCGGGGCTGGAAGGGGCTGGGGCAGCGCTTGGAGACCCGCTCGGAGCCACCGCTACGGGCGCGACACGTCCCCAGCACGCAGCGAGCTCTGGCCGCACGTTGGGGGCCGCGTGCTGCAAAATCCAACCCCCCTTCCCCCGAGCCGCGGCCGGGAAAAGCGGAGCGGGGGGAGCACCGGGGGTGTCACAGCGTGGGGATTCCACCGCCCGCCATCCCCACCCCCTTCCACACGCACCCCGGACCCCCGGGGTGTCCCCCGCCCCACCGGCAAAGCCGCGGCGGCATCGCGGGGTGCAGCATCCCTCGGGGGCTACGGGCGCCCGGCCCCCCGCTGCCGGCTGCGTTTTCCCCGCTGGAATAAATCCCCTCTTCCCACATCCAGCTGCAATGCAGAGGAGCTCCCGAGCCGCCCGCACGCCTTCCCAGCCGCCCTGATTGGCGGCGACGCCTTTGGAAGGGGCCGTGGTAATTTTAGGCCGTGAGCGGCAGCAGGTTGGCATGTGCCCGCCGGCACCGGGCACGGCCAGGAGGCTCCTGCAGCGCTGTCCGGCCGCCCTCCCTCCTGCCGGGAGCGGCATCCACAGCCCACGGCAGCCGGGGATGCTGCGCAGCGCCAGGGCTCTCCAGGGCACCCCAAATCCCGGCAGCATCGCGGCCCCTCCCTGATGTGGGATGAGCACGTAAGTCCTCGGCGGCCCCCCCCGCCGCGCTGCCCGGCTTTGCGCTGCCTCGCTCCCGGGATTCCCGGCCGCTCCCGGCCCCGATGCCCCCTGGCCTCGCTGTTGTTTATCCCGACGGCCCCGCTGGCGGGCAGGGAAGGAGGGGTTGGGGCCGTAACCCTTTCGTCTCGCCGCCGGCTCAAAATGGCTTCGTGCTGCTGCTGCCGGCTGGGAACGGGAGCTGCCGGCTGGGAAGCGCCTGCCTGGAGCCGGGAGGGCCCTGGGGAGGGGGCACCCGTGCAGACCCCGCCCCAGAGGGGCACCCACGCCACCCCCGTGGGCAGCGCGTGGTCACTCCCCGGCCTCGGGCAGCGCTGCTGCCGCCCTGCCCGGCCCCGCGTCCGCTGCCCACCCCCCCGCCCCGTGGCGCCCCGCTTTTGCTTTTCTTCATCTTAATTCCCGGGATTAGGTTAAAACCCATCTTCCAGGCAGGATTCTCCTCTGGCTCCCTTTGTCTGCGGCGCGGAAGCGGCTCCGCAGGGAGCGGCAGCCCGGGCGGGGGGCTGCTGCTCCCCCAGATCCGCTCCTGCAGCTGCCGGGATTTGGGATGGGGGATTGGGAGCGATGGATCCGCCCTGCTAAACCCTGCGGGGGTGGGCAGCGAGCGGGGGCGGCTGCCCGGGCAGCGGGAGGGAGGCAGGGAGGTGATTTTGGGGATGATTTCGGGTGGATGGGCACGGAATGGGGCGTGGGGGAGCGGCGGTGGCGCTCGGGGACGCCCTGCCAGGTGTGTGCCGCTGTCCCACCCTGCGCGTGGGGACAACAGGGGCGGGGTGTGGGGCTGGGGTGGGGCTGGGGGAGACAAAGAATGGGAATTCTTTGGGAGCGTCTGGGCCACGGTGGCACCCGCGCCTTGGGGACACCCGTGGGGACACTGCCCGGGGGCGGGGAGGGGGATGGGGGCTCTCCTGGAGCAGCCCCCCCAGCCGTGCACCCCAGGATGGGGCTGAGCCCTCCGCGGGTCCTTGTCCCTGACCTCAGGGTCGATCCCTGTCTTCGCGGAGTGAAGGGCCACCGGGCCGGCTCGGGTGGTGTCACCTCCGCGGGTGGCACTGGGGACACCACGAGGGGACTCAGAGTCCTGGGATCCGTGGCTGGGTCCTGCTGCCGGTGGCTTTTCTGCGCCGGGGTCCTGCCTGGCCCGCGGGGCTGCCGGGGGGTCACAGGCGGGATGTGGCCGTGTGTCCCCTCGTGGGGGACACCAAGAGGGACCCCCAGGAGCGGCGCTGGGGGTGTGGGGGGGATGGGAGCGGGTGGCACAGCCGGAGGAGGTCTCTGCTCTTCCTGTCCTGTGGGAAGGGCTGGACGTTGGTCA
The DNA here is from genome assembly GCF_020740725.1 of Corvus hawaiiensis. NCBI lineage: Eukaryota > Metazoa > Chordata > Aves > Passeriformes > Corvidae > Corvus > Corvus hawaiiensis. The sequence goes on along the minus strand of NC_063213.1, from coordinate 96,888,657 downwards.
GGTTGGCCCTCGGTGCCAAACGCAGCTGGACGGGACATTTCCTGGACTGTCCCTCTGGAGAGAGGCCAGTGGGAGCCAGCCGGGATGGCCGGTCCTGCGTGGCCGGGCAGGCAGAGGGCAGCCGCTGGCACATCCCGCCTGGAGGTGTCCCGTGCAGGGCCTGGGGACAGAGGGACTGGACATCCTGGGGGTGCCAGAGTTGGGGTGTGGGTGTCCAGCTCTGCCCTACAGGGAGGAAACCCCCATCACTCATCCCACTGTTTGTCCCCTCCAGCGGCTGGGATGGGTTCCCAAGGCCGGGCAGGGGACAGCGGTGGTGGCGGTGACCCCGCGGGTCCCCTCAATGCTGGCACCCACATTTCCAGAGGGAAGGAAAAATCCCTGCACCCTGGATGCTGTGGCTGCTGCGCCCCAGGGTGGCACCGTCCCTGTCCACCCTTGTCCTTCCCTGTTCCTGAATGTCCCTTCCCTGCTCCTACTCCTGGCTGTCCCCTGCCCATCCCAGCTGGAATGACAGATGTGGGAGCTGCCACCCCGTGAGCGGGACCGGTCCCTGTGGCCTCTCCGGCCCTGAATTCCCGGCACTTCCGCGGCGGCCGCCGGCAGCTCGGTGGTTTATTTGTTCTGGTGGTGCCGGGCCCCGGAGGAAGTTGTTGTTGACACGGGACTTTCTTAATGGTGTCGTGGAAAAGTCGCGCTTGGCAGCCACGGTGTCATGGGTTGGCATTCCCGGGAATGCGGGGTGGCACGGGCTGGCATTCCCGGGATTGTGGGGGCACACAGGCTGGCATTCCTGGGATTGCGGGGTGGCACAGGAGGGACTCGGGGGATGGCTTGTGGCTGGCAGCGACATGGAGACATCGCGTGGCGGTGCCAGAGCCCTTGGCACGGTCCCAGCTGCAGGATTGGGATGCTGAGTCCCCCCGGAATTCTCTGTGCGCCCTGGGGTGCTCCGGGGATTTATTCCACCCCAAATAACCTTTGTCCCGCACGTGGAGCTCTGTCCCTGTTGGGGACAGAGTGGGGACAGTGATGCCGGCCAGCAGCGGAGGAGCCATCTCAGGGTGCCGTGGTGGGATAATGGGAGGTGACCCCCCTGTGCCCGGCCCTGAGCCCCTCCTGGGCTCATCTCCCCTTGGCCTGGGCCCTGTTGGCTCCAGCCGTGTCCCTGTGGTGGCTCTGTCCCCCCCAGCCACGTCCCTGCGTCCCCAGGGGTGCTGGCCCTCGCTCCTCCCGCTGTCCCGTCACACGTGGCTCCGTTTCCCTCCCAAATTTGCCACCCCAGGGCTGGTGCCAGGTCCTGGCCGTGCCACCTGCTGCCACAGGTGACTCAGGGCTCGTGTCACGGCACTGCGGTCACCTCCTGCCACCGAGGCGCCTTTGAAGTGCTGTTTGCACCCCGAAATTCGGGTGTGGGACTCAATTTCCTCAGCCGTTGCTCCACGGTGGTTTTGGGACGCTCTGCTGTGTCCCAGTGGCCTGAGATGGGCCAGGCCCTGCTGGCTGTCCCCATCCCAGCTGTCCCCATGCTGGCTGTCCCCGTCCCTCCGTCTGCCAGGCCAGGCTCCGTCCGTCTGTCCATCCATCCAGCTGTTTCCCGTCCTCGCTGTTTCCTTTCCCCGCGGGTCTGTGTCAGCCTTTGTCCCCTCCGTCGGCCCCAACCCGGCTGTTTCCGTCCCCACGTCTGCCTGTGCCAGTCCCGGTCACTCCTGTCCCTCTGTCCTGGCGCTTCCTGTCCGTGTGTCCTTCCGTGCCTCTCCTCCCACAGCACCCGGCCTTGGCCTCGCCCTGCTGGTGCTTGTCCGGCTTTCCCTGTCCTGGTGTCCCTCTGCCAGCTCCCTCTGTGCCCGTCCTGCTTGGCTCATGGTCCCTGTCCCTCTGTCCTGGCTTGTCCTGTCCTGGGTGTCCCCTGCCCATCCCTGGGTGACACATCCCCATCCCCATCCTCATCCCTGAGTGTCCCCTGCCCATCCCTGGGTGACACATCCCTGTCCCCATCCTCATCCCTGCGGGTCCCATGTCCATGCCTGGCCTGGTTTCTGGATGTCCCTTGTCTGATCCTGGACCCTGGGAACATTCCCTGCCCGTCCCTGGGTGTCCCATCCCTGCCCCTGTCCTTGTCCCCGAGTGTCCTCTCCCTGTCCCAGTCCCTGGGTGTCCCTTTCCTGGTCCTTTTTCCTGAGTGTGCCCTGCCTATCCTGGGTGTTCCCTGCTCATTCCCGGGTGTCCCATCCCTGTCCCTGGATGTCCCTTGCCTGGTCCTGTTCCTGGCTGTCCCCTGCCTGTCCCCGGCTGTCCCACTCCTGTCCCAGTCCCTGTGTGTCCCATCCCGGTCCCTTGGCTGGTCCTGTTCCTGGGAGCCCCTTGCCCATCCCGGTCCCGGTGTCCCCTGCCGGTGCCTGCTCTGGTCCCCATCCCAGTGCCGGCTCGGTACCGGTTCCCGCTGTCCCGGTGTCAGTCTTGGTGCTCGTTCCCGTTCCCACTCCTCTGTCCCGGTGCCGGTTCCCATTCCCACGCCCCTGTTCTTGTGCCCGTTCCCGCTGTCCGGGTGCCGGTTCCCGTTCCCACTCCTCTGTCCTGGTGCCGGTTCTGCTGTCTCGGTGCCGGTGCTGCTTCCCGTTCCCACCCTGCCATCCCAGTGGTGGCTCCTGCTGTCCCGGTGCCGATCCCTATTCCCGCCCCACCATCCCGGTGCCGGTTCCGCTGTCCCGGTGCCGGTTCCGTTGTCGCTGTGCCGGTTCCCGTTCCCACCCCGCGGTACCGGTGCCGGTGCCCTGACGGTCCCTCCCGCCGGGCGGGCCGTACCGAGCCGCCCCGCGCCCCGCCCGCCGCCGCGGGCACCCGGAGGAGGCGGAGCCGCGACCGGGGCCGGGGCCGCCGCCGGCCCAGCCCGAGCCGAGCTGAGCCCAGCCGAGCCCAGCCCAGCCGGACCGCACCGTGCGGGGCCGGGCCGGGCCGAACCCAACGGGACCGCGCCGTGCGGGGCCGCACCGGGCAGCGCCGTGCGGGCCGCGCCCGAGCCGAGCCGTGCGGAGCCGGGCCGGGCCGAGCCGAGCCCGCCCGCCGCGCCCCGATGAATGGGATCGCCTTCTGCCTGGTCGGGATCCCGCCGTCCGCCCCCGCGGTGAGCGGCACCGGGGACACCGGGGACGCGGTGGGGTCGCGGGAATAGGGACTGGGAGCGGCGCTGGGGGGGTACTGGGTGGACTGGGAAGGGTGTAGGCTCGGAGGAGTAGGGACTGGGAGGAACTGGAGGATGCGGGGTGGACTGGGGAGGGTGTAGGCTCGGGGAAACGGGGTCTGGGAGGAAATGGAGATACTGGGCGAGCTGTAGGTTTGGGGCAAGAGGGATTGGGGGAACTGGGAGGTACTGGGGGAGTGTGCGGCGGGCACTGGGAGCGCTGGGATGGCGCCGAGGTCTGGCAGTGGGGCCGGCTGTTGGGTGATGCCCCTCGGGGCTCATCCTGGGGACAGCACCGGCACCGAGCCGGTGCCCCAGGGCCAGCGGGACCAGAGGGTGTCCGGCCACCCACGCCATGCCAACAGGCGTTGGTAGCCACGGTGGCCTGTCCCCAGCCACAGCGGCGGCGTGGCAGGGCGGAGGGGCTGCGGCGCCTGGATCCGGCCCCGGAGCTGAGGGGGAGACCCCGGGAAGGAGCTGCCCCTTCCCGGGGCAAGACCCACGGACGCCCACGCACTTCCTCCGAAACTCCCGGCCGGGCTGGCTCCGTGCGGCTCCGGCGGATCCATCCCCGCCAGAGCTCGGCTCTGGGCTGGCAGCAACCCCCCAGGAGCCCCTGGAGGTCAAATCCATCCCCCCCCAGCTCCGAGCAGCCCCCCAGGATCTGCTGCCCCGCGGGTGGGCATCGGCATCGCCCGGCGCCGCCGCACCGGAGGGCGATTCCCGTCTCCCGGCGGTGCCAAGGAAGGCCAGCCCAGCCCTGGCTAAATCCCCGTTTCCTGCCCGTTTTGTGCCAAATCCCGGCGAAACCTTGGGGTGGGGATGAGGACAGCACTGGGGGACACAGGGTGGGGGTCTGGCGGCGGTGGGGACGCCCGGGAGGGGATGTGGCCGCGGTGTGGGATTGGCACGACGCCGGCTCGCTCGAGCAGAGGTTGCACGTCCTCGCCTCAGAGCTGAATTTGGCCTCTGTTCCTCAGTTCCTGGTTTTTTGAACTCGGCTTCCTCGGCCCCGGCCATGGGGGTAATAACCGGCCTGAAAGGATTAATTGGGGTGTGCGAAATGGCTCGGGGATGAGGAGCTGCTGGGCGAGCGGCTGGGCATTAATCATGGTTTCTCCTCGGATTCCTCCCTGCTTACTCCGTACCGCTGAGCGCTGGCGCTCGGATTTTCGGGATGGAGCGTGTGTGTGTGTGTGTGAGAGACTCTTAAAATCTGCTTTTCTGCTGCATTTTGGGGTGAAATGTGCCCTTCTGGGGGGGGTGGCACCTGGGGTGACGCCTGAGTTGCTGGAGGATTTGGGGCGCTGGGGGATTTGGGGTGATTTTGGGGGGTTCATTAACCACCACGTGTGGGGACGGAGGCGTTTGCCATCCTCCTGTGGGGATTTAGTGCTGCGCCAGCAGAAATCCTGCCCGGCGGCTGCTCCCAGGGCTGCGTGGCAGGGACGGTGTCCTGCTGTCCCCAAGCTTTCACCCAGCGCCTTCTGCCCTCACCCCCCTGTGGCTGCTGCCCCCGAACCCCTTTCGCTGCCTCTGCTCGACAAACTGAGTTTCTTAACGCCTTTTTTTTTTTTTTCCTTCCTCCTCTCTCTCTGAACCCTGAACTTGAAAGACAGGAAAAGCCTGTGCTCGGGGCTGCTGCTGCTGCAATCCCGCCTCGCCAGCGCGAAACCTGGCACGGGCACCGGGCAGGGCCACGCGGTGCGGTGCCACGCCGGGGTCCCACTGGTCACACCGGGCCTGTGGCAGCCCTGGCTGGGAGGGCTCTGACCTCAGCGGTTTAACCTTGGCGTGTCCCCTGTCACCGCTGGCACCGCGGGGGGACCGGGGGGTGATGAGTGATCCTAAACCCCTCCCAGGGCTGGCAGCGCTGCCCGGAGCTGTCACCCAGGGTCAGCTGCCAGGCCGGGCGTTATTTGGGGCTTGGGGAGCCTGGGTTTGGGGACTGGGACCTGGAGGGGACAGCTCCAGTTGGGGTCAGGGTGTGGGGGATGCTGGGTGCTGCGGGACCGGCTCCGAACTGGAATTTAGGGCCTCTCCTCAGTTCACGTGGAGCCACTCAGTGGGAGAAAACACACAGGGATGGGGGGGTTGTCCTGGGAAGCTGCCGAGCCCTGGGATGGCCTTTTATTCTCATTAAAAGGGAAAAAAACCGGATTAGGTTTCAAGTCGCTGCCGTCCCATTAATAAACCAAGTTTGTCTCCGGCAGGCAGCAAGACCTGATTTAAAAAGGAATGGAGATAGATGACCTATTTTAAGCTCTCAAGTTGGAAAATATCGACCTGGCTGCCTCCAACCCGCCAGCGGCGGGGCCGGCTGTGCCAGCTGGGCCGTGCCGCGCTCCCAAAACCTGCCTGGCTCTCCCAAAACCCGCCTGGCTCTCCCAAAACCTGCCTGGCTCTCCCAAAACCCGCCTGACTCGAGATGCCCCAGGTGGCTGCTTCAAACCCGCCGCCGACCTCCTGCCCGGAGCACCTGGAGCGGTCGCCTCCTTTCTCCATGGCGGCTTCTCCCCAGGAGTTCATTAAATCCTCGCTAATTGCCAGCCCGGGCACACCTTGGCGTGGCGCAAGACCCGCGGTGGCGCGGTCCGGCAGCTCGGTGCCACCGTGGCCGCGCCGGGAATCGGTGGCGTTCCCGATGGGTTTGGTGTCCCCAGGGCTTGGAGAGAGGTGGTTTTTAGGGGTGGGAGGGTGTTGGGGTGTGGGGTCGGGAAGGTGGAGCTGGGCTGTCCTTGGGGAAGAGGGGACGAGTTGCCTCAAAGTGACCAAAATGAGGCAGTGGTGGCCATGGGGATGGTCCTGGTGGCCCTGGGGATGGACCCTGATGGCCCTGGGGATGGCCCTGGTGGCGATGGGGATGGGACCTGGTGGCCATGGGGATTGACCCTGCTGGCCCTGGGGATGGTCCTGGTGGCCATGGGGATGGGACCTGGTGGCCATGGGGATTGACCCTGGTGGTCCTAGGGATGGTCCTGGTGGCCATGGGGATGGGACCTGGTGACCGTGGGGGCTGACCCTGCTGGCCCTGGGGATGGTCCTGGTGGCCATGGGGATGGGACCTGGTGGCCATGGGGATGGGCCCTGGTGGCCGTGGGGATTGACCCTGGTGGCCGTGGGGGTGGGACCTGGTGACCGTGGGGATGGCCCTGGTGGCCGTGGAGATGGACCTGGTGGCCCTGGGGATGGACCCTGGTGACCGTGGGGATGGCCCTGGTGGCCATGGGGATGGCCCTGGTGGCCCTGGGGGTGGAGCCTGGTGACCCTGGGGATGGACCCTGGTGGCCGTGGAGATGGCCCTGCTGGCCATGGGGATGGCCCTGGTGACCGTGGGGATGGCTCTGGTGGCCCTGGGGGTGGAGCCTGGTGACCATGGAGATGGGACCTGGTGACCGTGGAGATGGGAGCTGCTCTCGCCCCAGGATGGGACCCAGTGGAGTCCCTTTTCCTATTGCAGCAGGAAAAGATTTGGGATGCCAGGGTAGGGAACAGGTTCCTGCCATAACCCTGAGCCCTGGGGTCGTGTCCCCTTCAGTGACCAGCCAGCCTGGTCCCCATCGCCCCTCTGGTCACTCTGGTCACCCACCATCGGTGGCACCCCCTGACATGTCACCGCACACCCCGGGGTGCCCACGGTGCCCTCCCTCCCTCCCCTCCACCACCCCCCGAGGGCAACAGAGGGTCCCTTGATGGGGCCGAGCGCGTGGGGCAGCCCCGGGGCGGGTGGGACAGAGCCCGGTGGCTGCGGGGGACAATCGGGCCATTGTGGCACATAGTGGCTCTTTCTCTGCTGCGCCGGGCGGGGGCCGGGCTGCGGTGCCAGCACTTTTCGGGGCGAAGCGTGGTCCCCAGCGGGGCTGGCGGTGACTGGTGTGGCAGCAGTGGCAGGACACCGATGTCCCCGGCCGATGGACGCGTGTGGGCTGCGGAAAAATATGCCGGGCTGCTCTTAATCCCAGGAAAACGCTGCCGGGTGTCGGTGCTGGGGCGCTGCCGGAGCTTGGTGTCCCCGAATCTGTGTCCCCAAAGCCACCTCCTGTCCGTGCTGTGGCCGGGGAGAAGCTCAGGACCCCTTTTGGCTCCTAATTTCACCACCCAGAGAGAGCTGTGGGGTTTGGCACTCCCCGTGCTCCCTCCCAAACCCTCAGGCATCACCCCGAGGGTGTCCCCCGCATGTGCGAGGGGTTCACGGCCGCTGTCTCCATCCCGGGGAGCGGGGCAGGGGCTGGAAGGAGCAGCAGCCTCCCCCTGACCTCCGTGGGTCGGATTTTCCGCCGCGGAGGAGCGGGAGCGGAGCGCAAGGTGCCTCTCGGAGCCGCCGGAGGAAATGGCTCATTGTTAGCCCGGCTGAAAAAAACAGAGACCCAAAAAGCGGCCGTAATGAGGCCAGCTTCTATTTGAGGGTTTCCATGGGAAAAACAGGAAACGGAATCCTGGTACTTTTCTAGGGCCCGCTGCTGATAACGCCGTTTTTAGGATGGGGCAGAGGAGGAGGAGGAGCTGGGGATGAAGGCAGCCCCGGCGCGGTGGTCCCGCTTCCTCGTGGGCTGGGAGATAAAAAACTCCTCCTAGGAGCGGCTCTGGCTCCGTTTTTCCCGGCTCTCTGCCGGCTCTGCTGTGTCCCCAGCCTTGTCCCTGCTTCGGGGCTGCTTTCCCTGCTGGCACTGGGTGTTGGGGACAATCCGTGCGGGATGAGGGCCTGGATGTGGGAATGGACAGAGGGCAGCGCCGTGGGGAAGGGATTTGCGGTGTTAAGGGGATGCGGTGTCCCCAAAACTGCCCCTGGCTGTGCTGGGATGTGGCCCCGGGACGCTGTGAGTGTCCCACGGCCCTGTGGGTCTATCCCCTGTCCCCACCGCTCCGGCACCAGAGGTGTTCCCGTGGGATTCTGGAGGGCCGGCACGGAGCCACGTCCTGCCCTGGATTTGTGACGCGCAGGTTCCGCGTGCGCGCTGTCCCTTCAGCGCGGTGGCATCGGCCGGTGACACCTGCGGGGCTGTTCACGGGGACAATCCAACAATTCCGGCCCAGGAATTCCGCCAGGGACACCAGCAGCGATGGGGACGAGCACAGGCAGAGCCACGTGGCCGGAGAGCCGTGGTGGGCAGCAGGGGTGGGGAGAAGAGACCGGGAGAGGGCCCGAGGCTCTCTGGCCACATTCCCGAATTTCCCTGGATGTGGCAGCAGGGACCTCCTGGCCGGGCGAGCTGGAGCTGCTGCTTTGAGGCACACCAGGAATGGGATCCCTGCGGATCCAGGGATGGTGTCCCGGGGTGGAGAATGACAGGAGGGAGCTCGGTTTGGTGACAGGACGGGGACCCGGCGTGGGCTGGCAGAGGGGCTGGGGAGGAGACGCTGTCCAGATAAAAATTGGCGTGAGGAAGGGAGGGAGGAAGGGAGGAAGGGAGGAAGGGAGGAAGGAAGGAAGGGAGGAAGGAAGGAAGGGAGGAAGGAAGGAAGGAAGGAAGGAAGGAAGGAAGGAAGGAAGGAAGGAAGGAAGGAAGGAAGGAAGGAAGGAAGGAAGGAAGGAAGGAAGGAAGGAAGGAAGGAAGGAAGGAAGGAAGGAAGGAAAAGAAGGAAGGAGGAAAGGAAGGAAAAGAAGGAAGGAGGAAAGGAAGGAAGAGAAGGAAGGAGGAAAGGAAGGAAAAGAAGGAAGGAGGAAAGGAAGGAAAAGAAGGAAGGAAAAGAAGGAAGGAGGGATTTCCTTCCCCACGTTAACACCCACCCTGGAGCGGCAGGAATGTCATAGGGATGCTTGGTGGCTTCTCCTTGGCTCCGGTGTCACCCGGGCAGCGTCACCACCCCGCTCCCGGCCGCTCCGGGGGTGATGGCCATGTGGACGTGGCTCCTTGCCTGGCGTGGGGTGGGATTTGGGAGTGGGGCAGTGCCCATCCCGCCCTCGGTGCTGGATCCCTGTCCCATGCTGCCCCCAGAGCTGGCACTGAGGACAGGGACCCCCAGCCGTGGGCCCTGGTGGCTTTTCTGTGTCCCCCATGAGATCTGAGAGGTTTTTGGGGTCCCGGTGCTGCCGTGAGGGGCCCGGGGGGTGCTGTTCACAGCCAGGCCATGGGAAAAGAGGCTGCTGGGAATCTCCACGGATGCTTGGAGCAAATCCCGAGAGCCATCCCAGCATTCCCACCCTCCCGGGGGTGGTGCATCCATCGCGATGGATCCTGCCCGGGCTGGGACGTGGCACAGGGAGGCACCTGAGGGGTTTCTCTCCATCACCGAGGTGTTTTCCCCTCCCGCCTGGGATGTGCCTCCACTCCCAGGGCTCCCACCCTGCCTTCCCCCCCAATTCCCGGCGGGATCCGGCTGTGTGGGATTGGGATGGGGGCATTCCGGGGGCCTGGAGCATCCCGGGGGGCGCGGGAGCTTGCGCTGCCTGGGTGCGGGCACCGCCCCCCGCTGAAATCCACGCTGAGCTGCAAAGCTCCTCAGCCCCGGTTTGAGTTAAAGAGAATTAAAATGCTTTCTCCCGCCGATCCCTAATCCCAAAGGCTGCGGCAGGGCCACGAGGGATGCCCGGATGCTCCCGGTGTTGTCACCTGTCCCCACCCCCGTTCTCCTGTCACTTCACCCCCCGCCCCAGGTCAGGTCCCGCTGCCGGAGCATCCCCACCCTGCCCCACCCCCATTTCCTGCCCGCAGGCGAGCATCGATCCCCGCTCTTTTTTGGGGTGCAGCCTCTCCAAACGCTGCCTGGCACCCCGGGGAGGGGGGCGGGGGAGGTGTGTGTGGGACCCCCGACCCCCTTCCCCATCGCTGCCAGCAGCCGCTTCGCCATAAAAGGGCTGGAAATCGGTTATTGTCTCAGCAGGGCTTTCTCCTCCTCCAAAATCCTATTAAAACCTCATTTTTCTGACCCTAATCTCAGCCGGCCGTTCGGGGCGGATTAGCCTTGGTGTGTCCCCCGCCCCAGCCCCGCCCCGGCCCCGCTGGATCCGTGCGGGAGAAGCCGGAGGAGGGCGGCGGTGTCGCCGCGGTGGTGGCAGCGCTGCCAGCTGCCTGTCCCTGTCGCTGTCGCTGTCCCTGCCCAGAGGGTGACGTTATCCTCGCCGCGTGCCAGGGACGCCGCTGGCAGGGACCCACGGGCGCAGCTGGTGGCAGGTCCCCAGCTGGGACCACCGGCTGCATCCCGGCGATGTCACCGCGCTCGGGGCAGGGTGGGGCTGGCCCGGGAGCAGCAGGGGTGGGACAGCGGGGTGGCATCGGGGTGAGAGGTGGAGGTCCCTCAGTGCAGGCAGGGGTGGGAGCAGGGCCGTGTGTCCCCCTGGCCGTGTGTCCCCAGGGCCCTCTTGTCCCCAGGGCCACGGGTCCTCCTGTCTGTGTGTCCCCCCTGGCTGCGTGTCCCCAGGGTGGCATGTCCTCCATGACCATGTGTCCCCCTGGCCGTGTGTCCCCCTGGCCGTGTGTCCCTGGCCGTGTCCCCCTGTCCGTGTCCCCCTGTCCATGTGTGCCACGGCCCTATGTCCCCGTCTGTGTCCCTCTGTCCGTGTCCCTCTGTCCGTGTGTCCCCCTGTCCGTGTGTCCCCGTCCGTGTCCCCTTGTCCGTGTCCCTCTCTCCGTGTCCCCCTGTCCGTGCGTCCCTCTGTCCGTGTCCCTCTATCCGTGTCCCCCTGTCCGTGTGTCCCTCTGTCCGTGTGTCCCTCTGTCCGTGTCCCCCTGTCCGTGTGTCCCTCTGTCCGTGTGTCCCCCTGTCCGTGTGTCCCTCTGTCCGTGTCCCCCTGTCCGTGTGTGCCCCGGCCCTATGTCCCCGCCTGTGTCCCTCTGTTCGTGTCTCCCTGTCCTTGTGTCCCCCTGTCCGTGTGTCCCCCTGTCCGTGTCTCCCTGTCCTTGTGTCCCTCTCTCCGTGTCCCTCTGTCCATGTGTCCCTCTCTCCGTGTCCCTCTCTCCGTGTCCCTCTGTCCGTGTGTTCCCCTGTCCGTGTCCCTCTGTCCCTCTGTCCGTGTGTCCCCCTGTCCATGTGTCCCTCTCTCCGTGTGTGTCCCTGTCCGTGTGTCCCCCTGTCCGTGTGTCCCCCTGTTCGTGTGTCCCCCTGTCCGTGTCCCCCTGTCCGTGTGTCTCCCTGTCCGTGTGTCCCTGTCCGTGTGTCCCCCTGTCCGTGTGTCCCCCTGTCCGTGTGTCCCCGGGCCAGCCGCGGGGCCGGTGCATGCCGGGAGCGCTGCCTTCCCCCTCCGCTCCTGTTTGGCTGCGTATTTAGGACACTCCTGTGCAAAACACGAGCATTTTGGAAGGCGTCCAGGCGCGCTCGCATTCCTCGGGGTGGAATCTGCCCCCGCGAACGCCGCCTGACCTTTCCCGCTTTGGGCTGCGGGAACAATCCCAGGGATCGTCCCCTCCCTGTCCCCCCCCCCGCCACGGTTTGGGGACCCCTCCCCAAGCACCCTCCAGGCTCCTGGGGCAGCTCAGCACCGCCAGGAGGGACGGAGGGAGGTGGCAGGGTGGCACCCATTGTCCCCAGGGCTGCTCCAGCTGTCCCGGGACCCCCGGGCGGATCCAGCCCCCCATTCCCGGCTGGATTTCCACCCCCCCCACACCCACTTTGAGCCGGGAAGCGAAGCTGCTCGCACCCACAGCCCTGTCTGGTTGCTCCAGCCGGGCAGCTCTGCGAGCTGGGACACGCCAGCTGCCTGTCCCCGGGCTGGGGCGAGGCCACCGGGCTGCCCCCGGGGTGGCTCCCGCGGCGGACCCCCGGCACAGGCACCGGGTGCCAGCAGGGTGGCCCCGGGCTTGGAGCTGCTGGCAGCGCTTTGGCTCCCACGTTTCTCCATCCCGGTTTCTCCCGGCTGTGCTGATGTGGAGACCCCGCGGCGGTGCGGAGGGGTCCTTGGGCACACGGTTGCCACCACGCCAGTCAAGCCACCCCACCCAGCCGGGCTCTGGGCGGGTGCTGGAGCTGTTTTGGGGCCGAGCCGCGTCACCTTGGGTGAACACTGGGGACATTCTGGACACCAAAGCACGAAGGAGTGGGGGGTCAGTGGGACATGCGGCGTCCCCTCGCTGCCCCTCATCTGGTGCCAACCTGGGGGTGTGCGTGGCTGGGGGCCGCGGGACAGGAGGGGGTCACACACACACACACACACAGAGGGGGACGGGGCGGGGGGGATGCCCGGCCCCGGGGCTGCAATCCCAGCAATGCCCGGCATTTCCCCGGCGTGGCCGCACGTGCCTCGCTCTCCTCGGCCTCCAGCACGGCAGGAATGCGGCGCGGGACCCCCTCGCTTGGGGACAGGGACGGGCAGAGCGGGAGGGGACAGTGCAGGGGGACGCTGCCCACCCCCAGCCCCAACCCGAGCTGTGCCGGGCTCCCCGAGGTGCCGCTCTTTTCCTTATTCCTCCCGAATTTCGGCCGCCGTGGTCGGGAGAGCGGCTTGGGGAGGCGCGGAGGGGTTGAGGGGTGGGCTGGGATGGGGGATTTGTCCCCCTGGAGCAGCGGGGACCCCCCCAGGCAGCGGCGACAAGAGTGGCTTGTTGTCCCAGGTGTCCCCAACGCCTGGAAGGAACCGCGGGGGGTGGTGGCTCTGTGCCTGGGGGACAACAGCGACCCGGCACGCCTGGGTGTCCCCCGAAACGAGAGATGGGGCTGGGGGGGGGGAGGCTCTTGGTTCAATTCCAGCTGGGAATTGTCCTTGGAGCCACCGCTTTGTGCCACAGGCGCTGAGAGGGGGGTGGGAGGCTGTGGCTCTCTCTGCGGGGGAGATTTTGGCTTCCGTGGGGCTGTTTTGGCTTCCACGGGAGGGGTGCAGGAGACCTGTTCCTCGCCCCATGGCTGCCAGGGCACTGCTGGGTGCCAGGGACACAGAGGGGACCTGGGGTGTCTCGCAGCCACCCCCGGCTCCCCCCTTGTCACAGAGGGTGACAACTTGCTGCACCCCGAGGATGTCGCCCCGCTCCGTGTCCCCGGCATCGCCCGGTGCCCTGCGGAAAGGAAGGAAGGAAGGGGCCGGGAGGAGGGAGAGGAGGAAGCGGGGAGGGTGGGATGCTGCCCGGGGTGATGGAGGAAGAAGGGGGCGGATTGGAAAAAAAAAAAAAAAAAGAAAAAAGAAAAAAAAAAGAAAAAGAAAAAGGAAAAAAAAAGGAGAAAAAAATGAAGGGAAAAAAAAGAAGAAGAAAAAAAAGGGAAAGTCCTGGCAAAGTGACACTGCAGGCGGCGGGGTTGGGGGGAGCTGGGGGCGGGGGTCTGGCTGCGGGCGGTGGGCTGGGCACTGATCCCTGCCAGCAGCTGGAGCCGCAGCCGGGACGTGTGGCCGCCCGCCCTCCCTGCGTCCATCCTTCCATCCATCCATCCATCCCTCCATCCCTCCCTCTTTCCATTCCTCCCTCCCTCCATCCGGGAGGCCGGGGGGTGGCTGGGTGGGGGCTGTGTCGCTCGGGGTGGGGGGGGGGGGGAGTTGAGCGAGTGATCGAGCGGCGATACGAGCGTGAGGCAGCTCGGCCGGGCTGCGAGCTGCGCGCATCGCCCCCCGCCCAGCTGGGGGAGCGGGGGGGCAGAGACCCCCATGGGCGTCCCGACGCCCGGCTGAGACCCCCTGAGCTCCGGCGGGATGGTGGAGGAGAGCGGCGCCGAGCGGGGGTCGCGGCGGGCTCTGCGCGGTCCTTGCCGGCCCCCCCCGGCCCCCAGCCCCAAGGGGCTGTGGAGCGTGGAGCGCTCCGGGAAGGGCTGGCGCCTGGAGCGCCCTGTCGGGGTGGATTGCAGCTCCCCCGAGCCCCGCTGCATCTGGCTGAGCAGCCTGCGCCGCCACGCCGCCGCCCCCGACCCCCGCCCGCCCCCCGGCCCCCGCCCCGGCCGCGGGCTGAGAACCGACCGGTGCCGCCGGGTGAGAGCCGCGGGCGCGCCTGGGTGGGGTGGGGGGAGGATCTGAAGGGGTGGGGGGGGATTCCAGGGGGGAGGGTGGGGTGTCTGTCACAGCGCCCGGGGTGTGGTGTGTCCCCTTCGTCCCCGTGCTGTGCCCGAGGAAGGGCTGGGGTCGGGGTCCACCTGCGGGGTCCTGCTTCTGCTGTCCGGTGTCCAGGAGCGGGGACGGATCCTGTGCCCCAGGATGCAGGGACAACGCTCCTTTGTTCTGCAGGAGTGGGACACTGGCGGGAGATACCCGTCCCCATGGTGTCCCCACGGGGGTGGCTCGGTGGCATGGGGGGACAGGGACCTGGTGACACCCGTGCTGAGGGGTGGAGGAGCTCACGGGAATCAGCGTGACCCGCCTGGGGGGGTCTGGGTGTCACAGGCACTGGATCAAGGTGGTTCCCCCCATCCCTGCAGCGCTCGTGGGATGGGGGTTCGGGAATGCTGGGATGAGGAGGATGAGGACGCAGCTGGTGGAGCGCAGCGGGAACCACCGGGGCGATGTTAAAATCAAGCCAGAAATTCGGGAGGAGGGACAGGGCTCTGAGCACAAACGGCTGAGGTGACAAACCCGGTGTCAACCCCGCTGCGGGGGGTGGGGGGGGGAGCTGGGACATCTCAGCCAGCACGGGGTCGGTGCCCAGGGCCACAGCTGGGAGCTTTGAAACCCAAAAACCTTCAAATCTGAGTGGCGGAGAGGGAAACTGAGGCACAGCAGCCGGGTTGGTCCCGACGGACACCCCACACCTGGGGACGCGTCCCTGCGCCGGAGCCGCGTTCACGGCCGTGACACGGGGACGTGTCCCCGTCCCCGCGGGCCGGTGCTGCTGTCGGTGTCTGCAGCGATCCGAGCCCTCTCTCCGAGGCCTGTCCACGCCGGTTAAAATCAGCGGGGCACATTCAGCTGTCAGCTTAAAAATAATCCGGCGAGCCCGCGGCCGACACAATGGAGGGCGCAGATGGGGCCGGGCGCCGCCGGGATGCTCCCGGCCCCTGGGGCCGAGGGATGGGGGTCCCCCGGGAGCGGAGGGCGCCTGTTGCCATCTGGGTTGGGGTTATCCTTTGGGATTCAGCGGGGCAGGGAGGGGTTGTGCTGTTGGCAGCGGGGTTTCGCGGCTCTCCCGTGGTGCTCTTTGGGGTTCTGTGTGGGGTTTGAGGAGGGGGGGGAGCAGCCGACTTGTGGAGGGGGTCAGTGCGGTGCCAGAGGTGTGTCCTAAGCACAGGGACCCCATTCCCAGGGGGACAGGACCCTCGTGGCCACCCTGGGCTCCATGCGGGACGTGCCGGACAGGGGACACAGCCCGGCCCTGCTGTCAGATGTCCCCACGGGCAGCGAAAAGGCCCACTCAGCACAGGCACACACAAAGGCTTTTTGTGCCTTGTCCCTTTGTGTCCCTTGTCCCCTCCCCGCTGCCCATCCATCGCTTCCACCCAGACAGCCCCTGAATTTTAACACCCTCATCCCAGCAAGGGCCGACTCCGGCTGCTGCAGCGGGGAGCACGCCAGGACTCCAGCAGGATCCCGGTGGATCCCTAGCTGGATCCTTGCCTGTCCCTCCAGCTCCCAGATTCCCAATTCCCCTGGTTCTGGCAGAGCTGGGTGGTGCCTCCACATCAGGCAGTGCCCTCTGCTCCCCTGGGCTGTGGGGCTGCCAGATGTGCTGCCAGATGTGCAGCCACAGGGAGCAGCACCGGCCCTCACCGGGGCTGTGCCGAGCCCTCCCGAACTCATCCCGGGTGTCGGGACTCTGGCTGCTCCTCCAAGCTCCTGCCTCGGTGCCAGGAGAGGTGCCCGTGGTTGCTCCAGCTCTGCCACAGCCCCATTCCCTCTCCCAGTACTGGAACTGGGAGCTGTGGGATGGAGCCACTTCCCCTTGGCCCCATCTGCTGCTCCGGGCAGTGTCCCCTGCCAGATCCCAACGCGCTGCCAGGTCCCTGCCCCGTTTTGGGAAGCGTCACTCATCCCACCACATCCCGGGCAGCTCTTTCCGGCTGTGCCCAAGGTTATTGCCGTGGCATCGTCAGAAGGGACCTTTTGTCCCCAGGTCCCACATCCCGTCCCCCCCTCTCCCCTCCTGGGTCCCGTCCAGACCCCCAGGCACAGCTCATTTATTTTGATTTCCTTTCCATTCATCTCCTTCCCAAAGGCCCCACAGGAGGAGTCGGGGGAGGGCTGGAATTCGCTGCTGGGGAGGCTGAAATTAGGGATGGGGGGGAGCTCTTAGGGATGGGGCGGCTTTTTGGGCAGGGCTCAAAATGCTTTTGGGGCTCGGGTTGGGCACGTGGGGGCTCCCCAGAGGTGACACCACCTTGTCCTTGTCCCTGCAGCCGACGCCGGGCCGGAGAGATGGGGCGTCCCCGAATGCCAGCGTGCCCCCGGAGGGGGGGTCCTTCCCCTGGGTGGGCCCCAAGACGGTGGCGCTGCGGAAGAGCCCCCAGGGCGGCTTTGGCTTCACCCTCCGCCACTTCATCGTGTACCCTCCCGAGTCAGCCGTGCACTCGGCCAAGGTAGGGCTGGGATCCGGGGGAAAGCCGGGAATGCTGGAGCTGGGATGTGGCTGGGTGCAGGATGCTCCTGTTCGGGCTGGGGGTGTGCGGGGAGATGAGGAGGGGAGCGTCCATCACCTGCTTTGTTGGGATTCCTGGAGCTGCCACCACCCATGGGATGCCCCCCATGGTGATCCTGCCGTGGATGGGATGGAGGAGCCCGTGGAGATGCTGGAAGAGGAGCTCTGGGTGAGCAGCACCTCTGGAGACATCCCGGAGCCTTTTGGGATATGGGATTGTTTGTGGGGATGGAGAGAATCCCTCAGCTCTGAACGAACGGCAGGAAAAGGCTCCTCAGAGCCCCTGAGGCCAACAAGGGCTGGCGGATTTTTGGCTCCCAGTTTCCTGGCTGTTGGTGGGGATTTTCCGACTGGATTTGTCCTGGGATCTGCATCTCGATCACCCCTCTGGGTGCCGCCTTTTGGGAGGACACAGCCCTGGCTTGGCACCGCTGAGCCCCGATCCGGGCAGCGCCTTTCCCCTCGAGAATGGAGAGATCGCACGGAGCCACCCCTCAGCAGCTTCCAGCGTGGATGGAGAGCCCTCCACACCCCAAGGGATGAGCCAGCTCCAAGCTCCTGGAATTTGGAACCCCCTTCTCGCCCCGTTTTCTGTGGATGACGGGAAGAGAGTTCGGGATCTGTGTAGTCCCACACATCCCTTTCCCTGCTCCAGGCCGGGCAGATCCCTGGATAATCCCATAACCCCTGGAGCTCCACGGCTGCCCCACGGCTCGGGCGCTGGCAGCCAGGGAAGTGCCGTGGGAAGTGAGTCACAGGGTGGGGAGAACCGACTCGCCGGAATCCCTGCTCGGCATCCTCCGGCCCCAGCGCTTTTCCCAGGCTCCTCATTCTGCCTCTCCAACCCCTTCCTGCGCCGGGAACACGGCAGCGTGACTCTGCCGGCGAGAGTTTGTCATGGGAATGGCCCGAAGCTCCTCCAAACCCGCTCCCACCTCTCCACTGCCTTCCAAAGGATCCATCCTGCCCCGCTGGGCATCCGGGCTGGGCCCTGCCCGGGCGGCAGCACCCGGGGCCGCGTGGGAAGGAGCCGGATCAGCGCCGGGAGCTGGAGATGCTCTTGGAAAGAGGCTGGGAATAGCTGCGGGCCGCCGTGCGAGCCGGAGCCGGCGGGGCAGGGCGCGGTGGGGCTGCCTCAGCAGCAGCCGCGGGGGCCGGCAGCTCGCCAGCTCCGGGGGCTGAGTTTCGGTGGCTTGACTCAGCAGGGAGGGGGCCAGGAGCCGGCCTCGCCGCGCTCATCGCCCTGGCAGCGAGGCCGCCAGGTTGCCCGTGGGGCTGGGAAGGGCTCTGGGGTGCCGCAGGGCGAGGATGGGCAGGGAGGGGCCGAGTCCGTGCCCGCAGGGGCTCTCGGTGGCCCCGCGGTCCCGCTGCGGCCCCGGTGAGGCCGCGGAATGTGGCTTTTGGCTCCCACGCTGCGATGGGCACCTGGAGGGATGCCGCTGGTTGTCCCCTCCTTGTCGCTGGGAATGTCTGCCCGTGGCACTGGGATGGAGACTGGGGCCTTCCCAGCACCCTGGAGGGACCTGGCGCCTTGGGGACATCCGGGTTGTGTCGCCACTGGCTGGGGGCTGGGGCCAGGCCTGTGTTCCCAGCCGGGCAGGGAAAAATCTGGCACTGGTGGAGTGAGAATTCCCCTTCCAGGTGCCCGGATCCCCTTCCCTGGGGGGGACGTGAGAAACACCCCGTGCCCCACCCCAACCTGGGACCCCCGCCCGGGCAGTGCGGCTCTGCTGGGGGGTCCCCACGAGGGGATTTGGGTTAGAAGGGCAGGGATCTGGCACAATTCCCACCCCACAGTGGGATCAGTGCCCGCCGCAGCCCTGGCAGCCCCCACCGTGCATCGGGAGGCTGCAGAGATGGGCAGGGATGGGGATTCATCCCACAGATGGGATGGATCCCTCCCCTGGGACCCCACCGAAGGGGTTGGGCTCTCCCTGGCCGGGCTCGGTGGCCTGGGGAGAAGGGTGCGATGCCACCCCGGGGCTGGCAGGGCCCCTTCTCTCTCCCCGACCCTAAAGCCGGCCCCAAACCGGCAGCTGGGTGCGGGGGGCTGCGGCGGGTCCCGCTGCCGGGGCTGCGCGGGCGGCCGGATCCGGTGTCAGGAGGTAATTTTAGGCGGGGGCAGCGGAGGGCAGAGGGACGTGCCAGTCCCGCGAGGGGCTTCACGGGGCTGTCAGCCCCCCGGTCCCCTCCTGGTCCCCTCGCGGTCCCCTCGTCACGGCCCCGCCACCAAATCAATGCTTTCCTCTTTTTTTTTTTGGCAGGAGGAGGAGAATGGGAACCGAGCAGGTGAGCAGCAGCGTGGGGACCCGGGGGACCCTGGGGACGGTGGCACAGGGTGGCACAGGGGCGCGGGGAAGGGGGACGGGGCTGTCACAGGTCGCAGCGGGTGTTGCTGTTGTTGTCACCACAGCCCTAAATATCCGCTGGCCGTGAAGCCACGCGGCGCTTTGGTGGCAGCTTGGTGGCACTTGGCACCGGCGATGGGCTCGGTGTCCCCAAACCCCCCCGGGAGCTTTGCGGGATGTCACACCCGGGAGTCTGTCCCGCAGCCGGAGGGAGTGCGGCGTGGCCAGCACCGGCCCCCGGCGAGTGCGGGGTGTTTGGGGACAGGGACGCGGCCCCGCTGTCCCCTCCCGGAGGCTCAGGGTGACGTGAGCGAATGTGAAGGTGTCAGAACGGATCGGCGCTGGCGCGGTGACGCGGCGCCGGGGCCGCGCTGCCGGGCCAGCCGGGGCGGGCGGCGGTGCCAGACCTGGCACCCGGCATTCGGCGGGGCTGGGGGGCCCCGACCTCGCTCGGGGTGGGATTTGGGATCCCTGGTGGAGCACCGCACCCGCCCGGCAGCACCCGGTGGCTTCGGCTCTTGGGAGAAGCCCCGAGCTGGAGGTGGCGGGGCCGGGGGGCCGGGGATGGCGAGGAGGTGACTTCCTCGCCACGGGAGGGTGCCGGCTGTGGCGGCAGCTCCCTGACTCGCTGTCCCCACGGAGCAGGTCCCCCCCGGAGCCGCCTGGAGCCCATGGACACGATCTTCGTGAAGAACGTGCGGGAGGACGGGCCGGCGCACCAGGCGGGGCTGCGCACGGGTGAGCGGGGACGCGGAGCCGGGGGTGGCTCCAGGGCTGCTCGCGGGATCCCGGGAATGCTCCGCCTTCTCTGCCAGGGACTTTCTGGCTTATTCTGCTCGTTTTTTTGGGCATCCCTGCTCTTTTCTGTGTCTTCTCTCTGGTCCTGGGGTGCTCAGAGCAGCCTTGGGGTCTCCGGGGGTTCTCCTGGGGTTTTTTTGCTCCGTTTGCCACATGGGATGTGGCAAAAGCTCGGCTCAAACCCTGCCCTGGCTGACCGTGGGGACATCCAGGTGCCACCGCTCTCCTGAGGTGACACCGTCCCCTCCCCGGGCTCTGCAGGTGACCGGCTGGTCAAGGTGAACGGGGAGAGCATCGTCGGGAAAACCTACTCGCAAGTGATCGCCCTGATCCAGAACAGGTGAGTGCCCTTCCCGGGATGGGAGGTGACAGGATGGGGACACGTCACAGCAGGCTCTGTCCCTCTGGGTGTCACTGGGATGACAGGGGCCCTGAGGCGCTTAGGTGACCAGGGACAGGCAGCAACATGCTGTCACCATCACGTGGGGACAGGGACGTTCATCTCGTGGGGGAATCCAGCTTGGGGACAGGTAGGGACTGACCCCGTCCAGCCTGACCCCCCCGTCCCCTGTCCTGCAGTGACGATGTGCTGGAGCTCTCCATCATGCCCAAGGATGAGGACATCCTCCAGCTGGTGAGTTTGCCGGGCGGGTGCCTTGGGGACACTTGGGGACACTTGAGGACAGGGCTTCACCAGCATCCCTGGAGGAGCAATGGGTGCAGAACTGAGGGTACTGGGGCAGGAACAGGGGGGATGTGGCCCCTGTGATTTTGGGGGGACGAGTTGTCCCAGGTTTTAGGGTCTGGCTTATCCTTGGGTCCCCCCAAGTGGCTCTGCCACCGGTGGGCTCAGATCTGGGGGTGACAATGGCCCTGTCAGGGTGGCCTGAGCCAATGGAGTGCGTGGGGCTCCTCCTGATGCCTCTCCCATCCCAGCTTGGATATTTGGTGGCTTGTGGGGTTCCCCACTGCTTGTGCCCAGCCCGAGGGACCCCTTCCCGCAGGGCTGGGGGGTTTACAAGGGGGTCCCCATCTGCGCCTGCTCCGGGCTCTGGGAATCCCCCGGCGTGGAGTCAGAGGCGCCTGTGAAAAGTGACACGGGACAGCCGGGATGGCCGTGCCGGGGTATTTTAGGAACGAGGGGAGGGGACAGCGGGAGAGCTGCGGCTGCTGCCAGCGTTGCTCGGAGCCGGGGGGACCCCGTGGGAAAGCGCAATGGGTGTGGGGGGGCTGCGTCCAGCCCAGCCCAGTTGACCCCACGGGAGATTTGCTCAGGGGTTGGGGGATGCAGAGAGCATCCTTGCGGTGGGAATGTGGAGCATTGTGACCCTGTCCCCCCTCCTTGACCCCCTGTCCCCCCCCGCCACCCAGGCCTATTCCCAGGACGCCTACCTGAAGGGCAACGAGCCGTACTCCGGAGGGGCTCAGAGCATTCCCGAGCCCCCTCCCATCTGCTACCCACGGAAAACGTACCCCTTCCAGGCCCGGGGTGCCGAGCCCGCCCCGGGCCAGCCGCCGGACCCCCGCGCCCCCCGCCCGGCCATCACCGGTCCCTCGTCCCCGCTCGGCGCCCGCAGCGACAGCGGCGGCAGCCCCGCGCACCGCCCCGAGGAGCCGCAGCCCGGGGGTCCCCCCGGGCTCCCCGCCGCACCCCACGGGCACCCCGGCTCCTTCTCCCGCCCCGCCTGCCCCGCCAACGTCTCATCCTCCGTGCCCGACCGCTACGGGATGTCCCCCGCCGCCGCCTCCTGCTACGGCGTCCCCAAGCACCTCCCGGAGCACCGGACTCACTGCGGCTTCAAGGAGGGAGTCGGGGGACTCTCGGGAGCCGGGCGGCCCCCCCGGGACGTGTCGGGGGCCCAGCGTGTGCCCGGTCGCCAGGAGTGCCAGCAGGCGCTGTCGCGCTGGTTCTGCAGCCAGGAGCCGCGGCGCAGCGCTTCGGAGGAGCGGCGGCACGCCATGCCCCGCTACCGCAGCGTGTCCCAGGACCGCCTCGGGGGTTCCGGGGCCGCGGCCCCGCGGGGCTGGCCCCACAGCGCCTCGCACGACACCCTGCTGCAGCCCAGCCGCGAGGGCTGGGCCCCCCGCGCCCGCTCCGACCACTACCTGAGCAGGTACGGGCGCTCCATGGAGGCGCTGGAGCCCAGCGCGCTGCTCTCGTCGCACCTCGACCGCTCCGCGTGGCCGCCCGAGAGGCTCTGCCGGGCCGCTGTGGCTGTGGCCGCCGCCGGGCAGCCCATCCCGCCCGGCTCCATCGCTGCTTCCTCCTCCTCCTCCTCCTCGTCGCGGGAGGCGCCGCCGGTGCAGAAGCACCCGTCCCAGCCCAACCTGCAGAGCGTGGATGACTCGGGCTACATCGGCTACCGCAGCTATAGCCCGTCCTTCCAGCGCCGCACCGGGCTGCTGCACGCCCTGTCCTGCCGCGACCCGGCCTTCGGGGGGCTGCCCACCTTCAGCATCGCGCAGCGGGCCGTGGTGGCCCCGCTCAGGGACAGCGTGGTCAGCCCCGTCACGCCGCCCGCCGCCACCCCGCCGGTGCCCAGCGCGCCCCGGGAGCCGCGGCCGGAGGGCAACCGCGTGTCCGAGCAGCCGGAGGAGCGCAGGGAGGAGGTGGTGCTGCGGCAGAAGCCGCCCACGGGGCGCAAGGTGCCCGCGCCGCTGCGGCAGATGAACTTTGTGTTCCCCGAGGGGGTGAAGGACACGGACATTTGTGACCCCGCCGGGGCCACGGGCAGAGGGGACAGGCCGGGCAGCGAGCGGCAGGGCCGGCGCGTGGCTCCCTTGGCGGCCCCCGAGGACTCGCTGGCGTCCATCCCCTTCATCGGTGAGTCCGGGGGGGGGGGCTCGCTGGTCACCTGCGGGAAGGGATTTAGGAGGTCCTGTGCCAGGGAGGGCACTTTTGGGGGTCAGAATTCCAGAACACCCATCCGTGGCGAGTGTGGGGATGGGAAGGGGATGCACCAGCGGCACCCCCAATGCCTGGCACCCCGCAGTGTCCCACACCCCACAGTGTCCTGCACCCCTCTGCACTCCACAATGCCCCACACCCCTCCGGATTTGCTGTCCCCAAGCAGGGCTGGGGTCGGTAATGGGGTGCCAGGGTCTGGGTTTGAGCACATTCACCCCTCCCTTCTGTCCTGCACC
This sequence comes from Corvus hawaiiensis, assembly GCF_020740725.1. Taxonomy (NCBI): domain Eukaryota; kingdom Metazoa; phylum Chordata; class Aves; order Passeriformes; family Corvidae; genus Corvus; species Corvus hawaiiensis. The sequence goes on along the minus strand of NC_063213.1, from coordinate 96,865,771 downwards.
CCCTGCCCAGCTGCTGGTGCTCCTTACTGGTGTGAACTGGAGCCCTGCAGGCTCCTACCCTGCTCCAAGTGGGGACAGGGCTGTCCCTGTCCCTGCCTCACCTGGGATCTCCCTGCCCAGGACCCAGATGGGTTTGGGAAGCCAAACCTCTGCCCTGTCCCTGCTCCCGGGGACGGAGCTGGATGGGGTGGGAAGGGAGGGGGTGGAGTGCGGATGGGGGGTCGCAGGGTTGCTGTGGGTGAGGGTCCGGGTACCCCATCAGCTCCTGGGGGTGGGAGCGTGTCCCCAGCACAATCCTGACACCTACAAACCCAGAAGTGCCAGGGGGTCTCAGCAGGGACTTCCCCTGCCCCAACCCCCCCTCCAACACTGCCCACGCCCCTCACAGACGAACCCACCAGCCCCAGCATCGACCTGAAGGCCAAGCACGTCCCGGCCTCCTCGGTGGTGTCCAGCGCCATGAACTCAGCACCCGCCGTGGCCACCAGCCCCGCGTCACCTACCTTCGCCTTTGCCCTGTCCCGGCACTACTCCCAGGATTGCAGTAAGTGCTGGGCAGGGGGAACCACCCTGGGAGTCCCCGAGGGGAGCAGCCCCCCGCCCCAGAGCCCTGCCCTGCCCCCCCGGGCTGAGCAGGGCGGGCTTCGCCCCCTCCCCACCGCAGGCAGCATCAAGGCGGGCCGCCGCTCCTCCTACCTGCTGGCCATCACCACCGAGCGCTCCAAGTCCTGCGACGACGGTCTGAACGCATTTCGGGATGAGGGGAAGATCCTAAGGTAGGGCTGGACCCCCGTCCCGGTCCCGCCACCCCCCAGCTCCCACCTCTCCCGCTGACGGGGGCTGCTCTCCCCCCAGGAGGATGCCCAGCCGGGTCCCCAGCCTCCGCATGCTGAGGAGCTTCTTCACCGATGGGGTGAGTGCTGTGCTGGGGGCTGCCCTAAAGAGTGAGGGGGCTGCCTGGTGGAGCGGGGGGGTGCCCATGGCATCACCCCAACACCTCCCCGCCGTGTCCTCCCTCGCAGTCTCTGGACAGTTTGGGCTCGTCCGAAGACGCCCGTTCCAAAAGACACTCAACCTCCGACCTCTCGGACGTGCCGTTCAGCGCCGTGAGGAAGGAGGGCTGGCTCCACTGCAAGCAGATCCTCACCAAAAAGGGGAAGGTAGGCGGGGTTTGCCCCCAGCCCGGAGCTCGGCGGCGGCGCGGGGGGGCCGCTCCCTGAGGCCGGCGCTCCATCCCTTCTCCCCGCAGAAGGTCGGCGGAGGCATCCGGCAGTGGAAGCGCGTCTTCGCCGTGCTGCGCACCCACTCGCTGTACCTGTGCAAGGACAGGCGGGAGGCGGTGACCTGCGCCCCGGCCCCAGGTGAGGAGGAGCCGCCGATCAGCATCCAAGCGTGCCTGGTGGACATCTCCTACAGCGAGACCAAGAGGAAGCACGTCTTCCGCCTGACGACCGCTGACTTCTGTGAATATCTCTTTCAGGCAGAGGATCGGGAAGACATGCTGGCCTGGATCAAAGTCATCAGGGAGAACAGCAAGGCTGAGGGCGAGGTGAGAGCCACATGGGGCTCCCGGCTGCCTCTGGCTCTCCCGGCACTAACCGCCTCGGCTCTCTCCGGCTCTTTGCCTTGTGCTGCTTCCCCAGGCCACGGCCAGGCCCGTGCCGTGCTCCCAGGGGTGCATGGGGGCTCGTGGCGTCCAAGAAGAGCGTGGCCCCGCGGCCTCGGCCGGGGCAGGGTGCGCGGGATGTGGCTCTGCGGAGGGTCCATGTCTCTCCGGGCGGGGCCGGCGCCGGTTCCACCGTTCTGGTGTTTGGTCGTGTGGTGGCAGAGGAGCCCGTGTGGCTCTGCCGAGGTCTGGTGTGGCTCTGCCATGGTGTGACATGGCTTTGGTGAGGCGTGACATGGCTGTGCCGTGGTGTGCCATGGCTGTGCCATGGTTTGATGCGTCCCCACCACGGTGTAATGTGGCTGTGCCATGGTTTGATGTGTCCCTGCCATGATTTGACGTGGCTCTGACGTGGTTTGACGTGGCTGTGCCATGGTGTGACGTGTCCTTGTCATGGTTTGATGTGTCCCTGCCATGGTTTAACTTGGCTCCGTTCGTGGAGAGAGGTCCGGGCATGGTGCCCTCGTGGTGCTGCCGAGGCTGAGCCCTCCCTGGGCAGCCGTGGGCTGTGTGAAGTCGCTCGGGTCTGAGATGAGCAGAGCCACCCCCGGGGCCGCTCTGGGCTCCAGGGGGAGATCCATGGGTTGGCTGTGCTGGCGCTGGGCCAGCAGCGGTGCGGCGGTGGCTCGGTTTGGTGTCAGTGGCAGGCTCCGGCCCTGGAGGGCGCGTTGAGCTCGGAGCGGTCTCTGGTTGTCTGTGGCACAGCCCCGTGCCAGAGGGCACCGGGGGCTCAGCGGGGGCGGTGCTGCCGTGGTTGGAACCGGACGGTGCTGCCGGGTCGGAACCGGACGGTGCTGCCGTGGTTGGAACCGGACGGTGCTGCTGGGTCGGAACCGGACGGTGCTGCCGGGGTTGGAACCGGACAGTGCTGCTGGGTCGGAACCGGACGGTGCTGCCGTGGTTGGAACCGGACGGTGCTGCTGGGTCGGAACCGGACGGTGCTGCCGGGGTTGGAACCGGACAGTGCTGCTGGGTCGGAACCAGACGGTGCTGCCGTGGTTGGAACCGGACGGTGCTGCTGGGTCGGAACCGGACGGTGCTGCCGTGGTTGGAACCGGACGGTGCTGCCGGGGTTGGAACCGGACGGTGCTGCCGTGGTTGGAACCGGACGGTGCTGCTGGGTCGGAACCGGACGGTGCTGCCGGGGTTGGAACCGGACGGTGCTGCCGGGGTTGGAACCGGACGGTGCTGCCGGGTCGGAACGCGTGGAGCTGTCTGGGCAAACCCTGGCACTGCGGTGCTGTCGGGAGCATCCCGCATGGATGGATCCGTGCCCGTGGAGGTGGCGCGGTGCAGTGGCGCGGGTCGATGGAGGTGTGTGTGTGTGTGTGTCCGGCTCGGACCCCACTCCGTGGCCTGGAGCGATGGACAGCGGTGGGACGGCGAGCACTGCTGGGCACTGGCTGTCCCAGGGCAGCGGGGACCTGGTGCTGCCCTTGCCTGCTGCCGGCCGGCCCCGTGTGGTGCCCGGCAGAGCGTGGACTTGCCCGGGGGTGTCCGGCGGACGCGCTGCTCAAGCTCTCCCTTCCCCTCTTCTCTCTGCCTCCCCAGGACCCCGGTTTTGCCAGCCAAGCCCTTATCAGCAAGAAGTTAAACGACTACCGGAAAGTGAGGTACGGACCGGGGTGGTGGGCACCGAGACCCCCGGGGCGCTGGTCACCCCGGGGTGACAGTGACGGAGCAAAGCCGGCGGCTCCCTGGATGGGGCAGTGATGGAAGAGCCGCCCGCACCCGGCTTGGCTTGGGGTCGGCCAAGGTGGCACCTGGCACTTCTAACAAGGGTCGGAGCAGCTCGGTGCTCCCCGGGGGTCTCCGTGGGCTGCCGGGAAGCCTGCGAGTGATGCCGGCAGTGTTTCCTGGGAGGTTTTGTGCCGGGTTGGTGCCGCCGGCCGTGCCCCAGCTGAGCCCTCCCCGCTCTCCCTGCAGCCCTGCGGGCACCAAGCCTGACTCGTCGCCCAAGGGCCCTCGCGGGCTGGGGATCCGAGCCGAGTTCCTCAAGCAGACGGGAACCAGCGCGCCCCGGTCCCCCAGGCAGGACGCGGCCGTCACGAAAGGTGCGTGGGACACCCCAGGACAGCAAAATGTGGGTGCTTTGTGTCCCCCTGGGGCTGCGGTGGTGCTAATCCCTGTCGGGATCCTCTTCCCATTTATCCCAAGTGATCCCGTGGGTTTTTTCCCCTCCCACCCCAGATGAAAGCAGCTCCCAAAAAGCCCCGTGGGGCATCAATATCATGAAGAAGAACAAGAAATCTGCCCCGCGCGCCTTTGGCGTGAGGCTGGAGGATTGTCAACCTGCCCCGGACAACAAGGTACGGCCACGCCGGCACCGCCAAGCCCTCGGGGACCCTGCACAGCCCCAGCACCCCCTGAGCCCATCCCTGTCCCCTCAGAATGTGCCCCTGATCGTGGAAGCATGCTGCAAGGTGGTGGAGGACCGGGGGCTGGAGTACATGGGCATCTACCGCGTGCCCGGCAACAACGCGGTGGTGTCCAGCCTGCAGGAGCAGCTCAACAAGGGAGCCACCGAGATCAACCTGCAGGACGAGGTGAGGGCGGGGCAGGTGACTGTCCCCATGGCTGGCCCCATCCCGGTCCCCATCCCTATCATGCCTCTGGAATGCTCTCCTGGTCTGTGTCACCACCCCTGTCCCCATCATCATCCCAGCCCTTGTTATCATCCCTGTTCCCATCATCATCCCCATTTCCATCATTCCTGTCCCCATTATCCCTGTATCCATCATCATCCCTGTCCCCATCATCATCCCAGCCCTTGTTATCATCCCTGTCCTCATCATCATCCTTGTCCCCTGTCCCCATCATCATCCCAGTCCTGGTTATCATCCCCGTTCCTGTCATCATCCTTGTCACTGTCATCATCCCTGTCCCCATCATCCCTGTCTCCATCAACATCCTTGTCCCCATTATCCCGGTCTCTGGCATCATCCTTATCCCCATCATTATCCTTGTCCCCGTCATCTCTGTTTCTGTCATCATCCTTGTCCCCATTATCCCAATCCCATCATTATCATCCCTGTCCCCATCATCATCCCTGTCCCCATCCTCCCTGTCCCCATCCTCCCTGTCCCCCTTCTCCCTGTCCCCATCATCATCTCAGTCCCCATCCTCCCTGTCCCCATCATCCTCCCTGTCCCCATCATCCTCCCTGTCCCCATCCTCCCTGTCCCCATCCTCCCTGTTCCCATCCTCATCCCTGTCCCCATCCTCCCAGTCCCCATCCTCCCAGTCCCCATCATCATCCCTGTCACCATCATCATCCCTGTCCCCATCCTCCCAGTCCCCATCCACCCAGTCCCCATCCTCCCTGTTTGCATCATCCCAGTCCCCATCCTCCCTGTATCCATCATTCCCCATTTCCATCCTCCCTGTCCCCCTTCTCCCTGTCCCCCTTCTCCCTGTCCCTCTCCTCCCAGTCCCCATCCTCCCAGTCCCTCTCCTCCCAGTCCCTCTCCTCCCAGTCCCCATCATCCCAGTCCCCATCATCCCTGTATCCATCCTCCCTGTCCCCATCCTCCCTGTCCCCATCATCATCCCAGTCCCCCTCCTCCCTATGCCCCTCTTCCCAGTCCCCATCCTCCCTGTCCCCATCATCATCCCAGTCCCCATCCTCCCAGTCCCCTTCCTCCCAGTCCCCTTCCTCCCAGTCCCCCTCCTCCCAGTCCCCCTCCTCCCTGTCCCCATCCTCATCCCTGTCCCCATCCTCCCTGTCCCCGTTATCCCAGTCCCCGCTATCCCAGTCCCCATCCTCCCTGTCCCCATCTTCATCCCTGTCCCCCTCCTCCCTGTCCCCCTCCTCCCAGTCCCCGTTATCCCAGTCCCCATCCTCCCAGTCCCCCTCCTCCCAGTCCCCATTATCCCTGTCCCCCTCTTCCCAGTCCCCCTCCTCCCTGTCCCCATCATCATCCCAGTCCCCGTCCTCCCAGTCCCCCTCCTCCCTGTCTCCGTCATTCCCCGTTTCCGTCCCCGTGCCCGTCCCTGGAGTTCCGGGGCCGCCTGGCGGTCGGTGCCAGCGCTGTCGGTGCCATCCTGGGGACACTTTTGTCATCTGGCCACGCCGCTGCCGTGGCTCAGGGCTTTGTCCCTGCCTGTCGCCGGGGCTGTCCCTGGTTTGGGGACTTCCTCCCGCTGGCCCCCGCGTGTTCCTGGTGTCCCCTCTGAGCAGCCTCTTGTGTCCCCTGCAGCGGTGGCAGGACCTGAACGTCATCAGCAGCCTCTTGAAATCCTTCTTCCGAAAGCTGCCCGAGCCCCTCTTCACCGACGGTGAGTCCCTGTCCCCTGTGGCCACCAGAGCCCCCCGGGTGGCCACCAGTGGCCCTGTGCCAGCGGTACCAGGCAGCCCCAGACCCCATCCCCCTGCACTGGGGACAGGTCTGCAGACCCCCCCCCATCACCGAGGCCTCTTGTCCTTGTCCCTCCTTGCCCTGCAGTGGGACCAGCACTGAGACCCTTCCCCAGTATCTCCAGCGGGTTCATCCGGGGGTCCCCAACTGTGAGGGGGTGGCCTGTCCCCTCCACCCAGCTGTGACACCCTCGTGTCCCCTTCCAGATAAATACAACGACTTTATCGAAGCCAACCGGATCGAGGATGCCAGCGAGAGGATGAGAACGCTGCGGAAGCTGGTAGGGCCATGGGACAAGGGCTGGGGTGGGGACAACACCCCCCTGCAGCCCCCCTTGGGTGGGGCCAGCGAGCAGAGGAGTGACCGGTGCCTCCCCACAGATCCGGGACCTGCCAGGCCACTACTACGAGACCCTCAAATTCCTGGTGGGCCACCTGAAGACCATCGCTGACCACTCAGAGAAGAACAAGGTACTGACCACCCCACCCTGGGAATCTCCTGCCCCACCTGGAGCCCCCCGGCCGGGGCTGGGCTCAGCTCTGACCCGGCTCTGGTGGCAGATGGAGCCCCGGAACCTGGCGCTGGTGTTCGGCCCCACGCTGGTGCGAACGTCCGAGGACAACATGACCGACATGGTGACGCACATGCCTGACCGCTACAAGATCGTGGAGACCCTCATCCAGCACGTGAGTGGCACCCCTGGATGGGCAAGGGGGCACTGGCCTGGCTGGGGAGGGGCGGATCTGCACCCCAGGAATGGGGACGGCGCTACTGGCCGGGCTGTGACCCCTGTCCCGTCTCCCCCCACAGTCGGACTGGTTCTTCAGTGACAAGGAGGACAAGGGCGAGAAGGTGAGTCGTGCCCCGCCTCGGGGGGGTCTCACTGTGGGCCAGGGGGGTGCAGATTCCCGGTTGGGAGCTGGGGGGGGCCGTTGGCAGCCCCCTGATGCCCTTTTTCACCCCGCAGACCCCCGTGGATGAGAAGGAGGCTCAGTCCGTGCCCAACATCGAGTACCTGCTGCCCAACATCGGCAGGACGGCGGCGCCCGGTGATGCCGCAGGTGAGGGGCAGCGGCCCTGGCATCGTCCCCTCCACTCCTGGCACCCCGGAGTGCCCCTCCTGACTCTCTGTCCCTGCCTGCCCACCTCTGTGGGCACCCAGCCTGGCTCGCCACAGCCACGGCCAACCTGTGTGTGCTGGAGTGGGACATCCCGGTGCCCTCCTCTCCAAAAAATGGGAACAACCCCCCTGGGGATGCCCGACGAGCCCCCTGCCCTCCCTGTCCTGTCACCCTTCTCTCTGGTGGCCGCTCCTTGTCCCTCAGGGCGCCCTGGCAGCGCCCTGCCCCGCGGGACCCCCGCCCGTGCCCGAGCTGCCAAACCTGGAGACCGGGAGCCTTTGACGTTGGACTGATTTCTTCCATTCTTTCCTTGACCTTCTCTGTGCTGTCCTCTTCCTCCTCCTCCTCCTCTTCCTCCTCCAGCGGACCTCCTCGAGAGCTAGAGCGGGTACAGTCTGATCCCGGGTGCATTGCTCACGCACTAACCCTTGGGGGGACCACGAGAGAGCGGGAGCAGCAGGACGGGGACAGCGGGAGGGGAGGGGACCCTGTCCTGCCTGGCACTGTCCCCAGGGTCTCCAACATCAGCAGGGGCTGCTGAGGAGCCCCAAATCCTTTCACTCTGCTTCTCCCACATCGTTGGCCAGCGCCTGTGGTGGCATCCCACCGCAGGGATGGGTGTGGGGTATCCTGGAACACTCAGATTCTGGGGTGTGAGGGTCCCAAAGCCCCCGGGAGGGTCAGCACCCCCTTTCTGCCTCCCCCTCTCTCGTTGTCAGCAGCTGCTAACCCCATCCTGGGCATGTGGGGCGGGAGAGGGGTCTGTGTCCTGTCCTTGTCCTTCACACTGCGGCAGCAGGGCCAGGGCTGCCTGTCCCCTCTGTGTCCCCTCTGTGTCCCCTCTGTGTCCCCTCTGTGTCCCCTCTTTACTCCTTAACTCCCCGGCCTGTCCCAGCCCACCCCGGACCCCGCTGTGAGGTTGGGCGTAGCACGGAGCCACCTCCCCACGCTCCTGTCCCTCGTCCCCTCTGTGCCCTGTGGCCACGGGAGGGTTGGGGTCCCGCCGCGGGGGTCCCGGCTGTGTGTCCTGGCTGTGTGTGCCTGCGTGTGTCCCCCTGGTCCCCAGTCCCCACCCTGGGGCTCTGCAGTGGGCGACCAATGCCAGGGACCCCCTGTGACCACCGGAACCACTCCTGGCACGTCCTGACACGACCCTGCCAGAGGCCAGCCGGTGTGACAGCCCCGGCATGTCCCCGTCCCGGTTTGGAGGAACGGAGCAGCATCCCCCGCTCGACCCCAGACCCCTCCCCAGCACATTTCCTCCCCCTCCCGGGACCCCTCTAACCCCCCTCTCCCCTCTGCTTTCCAGGCTCGACCCGCAGCGGCTCCGCCAAACCGAAGGTGAGAGGGGTCCCGGGCTGGGGCTGGCAGGGTGGGGACGCGGGGGCGGAGCCCGTCCCTGTCCGTGTCGCCGCCGTCCTTGACCCCGCTGTCCCCTCCTTCCAGGGCACGTGGCCGTCGCGCAAAGCGCCGCCGCACCGGGAGCTCCTCGCCATCCCCTTCGTCTCGGCCGCCGCCCGCAAGAGGAAGAAGAGGAGAGAGGCCGAAGGCGTGGGGAGCAGCACCGACGACGACGCGGAGCGCAGGGACAGCCCGGGCCGGCAGCAGGAGCAGGAGGGCCCCGCGGTGACCCCCGGCAAAGCGCCCCGCGACACCAGCACCGAGCCGGCGGCTCCCAGCGCGGCCGGCATGGAGCGGGAATGCTCCGCGGATCCCGCGGGCGCCGGGTCCGAGCCGCCGCCGGACGCCCGCTCCATCGTGTCCGGCTACTCCACGCTGTCCACCATGGACCGCAGCCTGTGCTCCGAGCTGCACTCGGTGGCCGGGAGCCGCGGCGAGGAGGCGGATGACGAGCGCAGCGAGCTCAGCCACATGGAGACGGACACGGAGAGCCGCGAGGGCGCCCGGCCGCGGCCGGGACAGGCCGAGGTGGGGACAGGTGGCGAGGACAAGTCACCCCTGGGCCGCGCCTCCTTCAACTCGCACCGCCTGATCCAGTGCGACACGCTGGCCCGCAGGAAGCTGGGGCGGCCGCGGCCGGCTGGGGACACCGCCGCGGTGGCCAGCGGGGACGAGCAGAGCTGGGTGGCCCCAGGGAGGCCCTCGCTGCGAGAGCAGCTCCGGCAGCACCTGCGGGGCTCCGCCGATGACATGGGGGTCCGCCTGCGCCGGGCGCACTCCCCCGAGACCCGCCGCAAGAAGAGCAGCTGGCGCCGGCACACGGTCGTGGTGCCCGGCGGCCTCAAGGACCTCAACTTCAACGAGTGGAAGGAGCCGCGGGGACTCGAGGGGACCCCGGGACCCTGTCGCGACAAGGACTCGGGGCTCAGCAGCCTGGAGTCCACCAAAGCCCGGCCCGCGGCCGCCGCTCCGGCCCCGCCTGGCACTGCCGGCGCCGGCACTGCCACCAAGAGCCCCCCGGGCAGCCCCGGCCCCCCGGCGCCCCTGCGCTTCCCGCAGTGTCTCTGACCCCCCCGCCCCACCCCCGGCCAGTGTTTAATTTAAGGACTGTCCCTTGTCCCTGTATTTAATTGTGCTCTGGACAAGCTGCTCTATTTAACAGGTCCCGGGGCGGGGGGACACGACAAAGCCACCTCGTCCCCCACGCTTTGGGGACCAGCGGGCTCCCTCGGCGGTCCCACTGCGCGCTCCCCCAGCCCCCAGGCAGTGCCAGGAGGGGCGTGGGGGCTCACGGGGACTGTCCCCCCGTGGTGGTGGCCCTGCTGTCCCCAGCCGCGGCGGAGCGAAGTGCGGGCACTTCCCTGGGCGCTGTGGCTGCTCCGGCCGGGGACCTGCCCCGGCTTGGGGACCCTGGGGACGTCGGTGTCACAGACCCCTGTGTGCTGGGGGACCCTGGGGACCTCAGGGACCCTGGGGACCTCGATGTCAGAGACCCCTGCTCTGGGGGACCCTGGGGACCTCAGTGTCAGAGACCCCTGCTTTGGGGGACCCTGGGCACCTCAATGTCACAGACCCCTGTGTGCTGGGGGACCCTGGGGACCTCAGGGACCCTGGGGACCTCGATGAGAGACCCCTGCCCTGGGGGACCCTGGGCACCTCAGTGTCAGAGCCTCTCCACGCCCTGGGGATGCCGTGTCAGAGACCACCCCCCTTCCCGTGTACTGGGGTCCCTTGGGGACCTCAGCGCTGTCACCCTGACCTGGGGGATGGGGGGGGGGGGGCCTCTACTGAGCCGGGGGGGGGGCCCTTTGGGGGTCCCAAGGGGCCAGGGAGGGGCTGGCACTGAGAGGGGACACCCTGTGGCAGGGCTGGGAGGGGGACATTGCCATCCTTTACCCCCCAAGACACTCGGGGGCCTCGTGTGGCACGTCCTGGAATGTCCCTGTCCCCGGCCATCGCTGTCCCCTTGCTGCCCCCCAGGCCAGAAGCACTTTAGGAAGGGGGCGCGGGGTGGGGGGGACCCCCCGGCCTGGCCAGGCGGGGACACAAGTGCCACCAGCTCGGTGGTGGCCTCGTGTCACCTCCCGTCACCGTCTCTCCGTGTCGTTCTCATACGTTATGCAAATATTTGCTGTAAAGTCGTATTTTTTTGTTGTTGTTTTTCTTTTCTTTCGATTTTTTCTGGGTTTTTTTTTGTTTGTTTGTTTGTTTGATTGATTTTCCCTGTAAATATCGTCTCTGCCCCTGTAACATATCCCAAAGGATTTATAAGGATTTTTTAAGAAGTTTTGCTCAGCGGAAAGGCCAGCCCCGAGCAGGGGACGTGCTGGACCAGTGGTGACTTTTTAAAACCCTCCTGCATGTCCCCCCCCCCCCCAAACCCTTTCCCATCCCATTCCCGGCGCGATGGCCCCGTCGGGATCTGCAAAAACTGCAAAAAAGAGGAAAAAAACCCCAAACCAACGCAAAAAATCTCCCTGCTTTGCCCCCCCTCCCCCCCCACCTCCAGTCCTGGTCTATATATTGGAAATAAACTGGTTATTCAAGGTTTTGCTGGTATTCATTGCCATGGTTTTTTTGGGGTGGGGGGGGGGCGGGCAGAGACCCCAAATTCCTGGTGCTGAGGGTCCGGGAATTTTTATTCCAGGAAGGATTTATCCATGGGAGGATAAATCCCATTTTTCTCTGAGCTTGTGGGGAGGAAACAACAGAATTGGGGATGTCCCATCCTCATCAGAGCGAGATGATTCCCAACCTGGGGTGGGAAGGAGAAAAATTGGGGGGGTGGGGAGGAAAAAGGGGTCCAGAAAAAAGAGAAAGAGGCCAAAAAAAAAAAAAAAATTAATTTTATTAAAGCCAGACACTCCGATAGAAAAGAAAAAGTTATAAAGGGAAAAAGGAAAAGAATAAAAAGCAACCCTTTTGTCACGGGATTTGCAATTACAACGGTCACACACAACTACCCATGGCATCCACGGCGACACGGGGGACACGGCGGGGCGGGGGTGGCACAGGGTGGCACAGGGTGGGGGGGGTCCCCTCCCTCCCCTCCCCCGCCTTCCCCCTGTGCAAGGCTTTTTTTTTTTTTTTAATTCTTTTTCTCCATTTTTTCCCCTTTTTTCTTCAGTTTTTCCCCTTTTTTCTTCATTTTTCCCTTTTTTCTTCATTTTTCTCCCCTTTTTTCTTCATTTTGTCCCTTTTTTCTTCATTTTTTTCCCCCTGCGTTTTCAACTCTTTTTTTTTTTTCCTTTTTTTTTCTTTTTTTTCCTTTTTTCGTGGGTTTTATTTCCTTTTTAAAACAGTTCACGAGAAAATTCATGCGGAAAAGAGAGAGAGAGAGAGAGACACACGACGGCGTAGAAACCCCAAAACAGCCTCTAGAGAGAACCAGAAATTCGTCGTTTTTCTTTTTTTTTTTGTGGTTTTTTCGCTTTTTTTTCTCCGTTTGTTCTTTTTAAATTTTTTTTTTTTTGTCCTTTGCAGAGTCGTAGCCTTTTTTTTTTTTTTTTTTCTTTTTTCCTGTTTTTGAAACAACATCCAGACGAGTAAAGCAGGGAGCGCATGCAGCGGGCGCCTCCGACACATGCACGATGCAGGCAGCGCTTGGATTTGGGCTTTTTTTCATGGTTTTTACACATTTTCCTCTTTTTTTGTTGTTGTCTTTTTTTTTTTTTTTTCCCCCACCTGGTCTGAACCAGAACCGCGTTTTGGTTTTTTTTTTTTTTATTTTGAGTTTTGATTTTTTTTTTTTTCTTTTTTTTTGGTGGTTTTTGTCTTCTTGCTTCAGCGAGGGATTCGCACGATGCCATGAAGGGGACGGACGCACACGCACGCGGGGACAGCACGCTCACGGGGACACCAGCCGGGAAAAGGGGACGTGGAGGGGGTGTTTGGGGACAGGCCGGGGCCTGCCACCCCCTCACCTGGCGCTGTCACCCCCTCAGCCAGCGCTGCCACCCCTTGTCACCCCCCTGCTCTGCCTGGGAAAAAAGGGGACACCCCCAAAATCTGTCACAGCTCGGGGACACCAGGGTTGCACGAAGGACAACCCCTCCATGACCTTTTTGGGGGTGTCCCCTTGAGGGTGGCACTTGTCACCCCCCCATGTGGGTGTCCCCAAAGGGGGGTGGCATTTGTCACCCCCCCATGACATTTCTGGGGGTTTCCCCATAGAGGTGGCACTTGTCACCTCCCCATGTGGGTGTCCCCAAAGGGGGGTGGCACTTGTCACCCCCCCATGTCATTTTTGAGGGTGTCACCAAGGGGGTGGCACTTGTCACCCCCCTGTGACATTTTTGGGGGTGTCACCAAGGGGGTGGCACTTGTCACTCCCCTGTGACATTTCTGGGGGTGTCCCCATGAGGATGGCACTTGTCACCTCCCCATGACATTTTTGGGGGTGTCCCCAAGGGGGTGGCACTTGTCACCTCCCCATGTGCTTGTCCCCAAAGAGGGGTGGCACTTGTCACCCCCCTGTGACATTTCTGGGGGTGTCACCAAGGGGGTGGCACTTGTCACCTCCACACCCTCCAGCAGTGGGGGGTGGGGGGCTGTCAGCGCGTCCCCCCGAGGGTGACCCGAGGGTGACACGCGGTGACCCGAGGGTGACCCGAGGTGACGCAGCCCCGTGCAGGGGAGGGGACAGCGCCAGGTGCCACCCCCGGGCCGGCCCCAGAAGCTGCGGCTTTGCTACAGTGAATTCACTTTGGTACCGAGAAAAGGAACAATAATTCCAAAGAAATTCCTTAAAAACGCATCAAGTGACTGCTATTGCTGCTGGCACTGGGCGACGCGTGTCCCCAGGGCCACCGGGACCTGGGGACAGGGCTGGGGACAAGGAAAGAGGGCGGGAACTCAGCGAAGAAGCCGCTCTGGAAACCACGAGGAGCTCTAAACCTAAGCAGGGATTTCAAATCCACCCCCTAAATAATACCGGACGTGATTTTACTTCTCTTCTTTGTTTTTTTTTTTTTCCTTTTTTTTTTGGCGTGTTTTTTTTCTTTTTCTTTTTTTTCCCCCCTCTTTAAATATTTATATATAGATTTATATTACGTATATTATATATATATAATATGTAAATATATTTTTTAAAACAATATAAAATGTTAAGACACTTCACTTAAATGTAAAGAGTTGCTTTTTTTGCAATCCAAAGAAATTGCATCGTGATTTTTTTTTTTCTTTTTTTTTTCATTTTTTCGGTCTTTTTTTTGTTTTGTTTTGGTTTGGTGTTTTTTTTTTTTTTCTGTTGTTCTTTTTCGCGTGTGTTTTCCTCTTTGTTATTCAAAAAAAAAGGCTCTCGTTTCTTCTGTACAAAAATGATCGAGATACAAAAAAAAAGAAAAAAAAATAACGAAAGAAAAAAAAACGGAGGAAGGGGGAAAAGGAAGAGAAAAGGAATTGAAATCGAAATTAAAACAAACAAACAAACAAAAGAATCAACCCACGGACGAAACAGAGAACGAAAGGAGTGATTGGATCTTGTGTTGCACACGCAGAGCACACGCACACACACACACACACACCTGGGCACAGCTGGGCACAGCTGGACAGAGCTGGAGCACACCTGGGCGCACCTGAGTACACCTGGGCACAGCTGGGCACACCTGGAGTGCACCTGGGCACAGCTGGGTACACCTAGAGCACAGCTGGGCACAGCTGGGTACACCTGGATGCACCTCGGTGTACCTGGAGCACAGCTGGGTACACCTGGGGCACACCTGGGCACATCTGGGCACACCCCGGTACACCCAGAGTACACCTGAGCACAGCTGGGGTACATCTGGGCACACCCGGAGCACACCTGGGCACACCTGGAGCACACCTGGGCACACCCAGCACACACCTGTGCCACACCTGGCTGGGCCGCGCTGCTGCGAGGTGGCCACGGGCCACCTTCCCACGACCCCCGGGGACCCTCCCAGGCTCGGCGGGGCCGGGGCTGCTGCCCTGGGGCTCGGGGCTCCCGTCCCGCCCGCTCGCCCCCAAAGGGAGGGGACAGAGCCGCGGCCGGGTGACCCCCCCGGCATCACCGCACCGCCGGGTCTGCCCCCGCCCCAAGTGCTCGGATCCCCCTCCCCAATTCACACCCGCGCCCTGCGGCCCCTCCGGCACTCCCGGGGTCCCGCTTGCCCCCCTCGAGGTGAGCCGGGCGTGGTGGCCGCGGTGGCAGCGATCCGGGATGGCCCCGAGCCCTCGGCGTCGCCGGCCACCCACCGGCGAGCCCTGGCCGGAGCTGTCCTCTCCTCCTGCGGGGACAACGCGGGGACTCCCGGGCCCCTCGGGGGCCGCTCCGGGGGTGTCTTCGGCGGCCGCTGCTTCCCGAATTTCCGCGCGGCGGGAGCTGGAAGCTGCTCCTGGCTGGACGCTGGTGGGGGGAAGCTCTGAGAGCTCTTAAATAAAGAGAGAAAAAAAAAAACAAAAAAAAAACAACAACAAAAAAAACCAAACAAAAAAAAACAAAACAGAAAAAAAAAAAAACGGTGGGGAGGGGAAAGGGGGGAAAAAAGGGGGGGAAAAAACCAAACCAACAGCGATCCAAAGGGGAGGGGAAAAAAGGGAGAAAGAAGGAAAAAGAGAGAGAGAGAGAAACAGAAAGTGGCTGGTTGGCCATGGCGGAGCGGGAGGGGACACAGAGGTCGGGCCGAGGCGCGGCGCAGGCGAGACACAAAAGTTCGTGGCGGAGCGGAGGCGACAGAAACATGGATCAAACAGAAAGAGGAGGGGACAGGTTGGCGGTTTCCCTCCAGGCGCCTCAAGAAGAAGCCAAGTCCCAGGGAGGAGGAAGAGGAGCCCGAGGAAGAGAGGAGGAGCCCCCGGGAGCAGGAGAGCGGCCGGGCGGAGCTGGCAGGGGCGCTCAGAATGAGATGGAGGAGTTCCTGGCCCCAAAGGAAGTCAATACGGGGATGGATGTTCTGCCAGCTGCGGGTTTTTCTGAGACCGTGGGGGAGGTCTCACTGGCCTCTTTAGATGGTCTAGTGGCCTGGAAAGAAAAGCAAGATTCAAGGAGGACGAGGAGGAGGAGAAAGGGCTGGAAAGTCCAAAAAAAAAAAAAAAATTTTTAAAAAAAGCCTTAAAAAAAATGACAAAAGAAAGGAAAAAAAGAAGGAAAAAAACCCCAAACAAACAAACAAACAAAAAAGGACAGAAAAAGCCCAAAACAACCGAGAACCAAAGGGAGTTTCGTTCAGAAGCAGCAGTGAGTCAGGCCTGAGGTCAAGCAGCTGGAAAAGGGCCAGCACGAGCAGCACGACAAGAGCGGGTCCCAGGCGTCACTGCACGGGCAGGGGACGTCCCCGAGAGGAAGGGACAGACGGACGGACGGACACACGGCCACGCGGACACACAGGCACACACAGGCGGGGGTGGGGGGGCACAGGGGACAGGGGGGAGGCACGGGGGGGACAAGAAGGGCGGCGTTAGAGCGGGCACAGCCCCCGGCGGAGGGTGACGGTGCCCACCCTGTCCCTGTCCCCCCGTGGTGGCACCAGCGGCACTGGTACGGCCCGACCCGGCTAGTCCGGGCCACCAGCAGGGAATGACGCTCCAAAACCCCCCAGGGAGCGCGGAGAGGGATCCTCCAGCCCCGCCTCGCCCCCAGGGAGGGGTTGGGCTGCTGAGGGAGGGGGGACACGGTCAAATCTTGCACAGGGAAGGCAGAGGGGACAAAAGTGACATGGAAAAGTCCAGCTGTGGCCACCCCAGCGAGGGCACCAGGGCGTGCCAGCGGGCTGATGGTGCCACGGGGGACCGAGGTGTCACCGAGGAGGACGGTGGTGACACCGAGGAGCCGCGGCTGTGCTGCTGCGTGGCCTCCAGGGGAGGGGATTTGGGGGCCTCATGGAGTCAGGAGATGCTTCCCAGCCCCTCAGGCCGGTGTTTGTCCGGTGTGTGCGGTCCGTGGGGATGCGAGAGGGAACTCCCTGCCTCTCCCTGACTCCAAGGGGTGGAAAAACCCCGCACGCTGGAGGGGACAGTCAGGGAGAGGATGGCCACAGGGATGGACCCTCCCTGGGGAGGTTTTTCCACAGTGCCAGACCCTGGGGACGGAGCAGCCGAGGGGGGGCTTGACCCTTCTTGTCAGGAGGTGCCCATTTTGCTCATTCCACATTTGCCCAAATCGCAAGAAATCCCCCCCAAAACCCTGCCTGGAATAGCTGGGAAAAACCTTCGGTTTGTCCGACAGGGCTGACGGATCCACGAGAATGAGCAGAATTGGGTTTATTGGGTGGTTTGGTCATGGAAAGGAGATTGAGACACAGAGCGGGGGCGGGAAAGGTGAACCCGCTCGAGGTGCTGCTGTCCAGTGAGGGGGAAAGGGGTGCTGGGAGAGGAGAGAAGGGGTCAGGAGGGAGGGAGGGCACCCAAGTGGCCGTGATCCCCTGGGCTGGGGCCTGAGCCAGCTGGGAATGCACGGCCAGCACTGGGGTGACAGCAGGGACAGAGGCGGGGGAGCCCCGCCGCCCGCAGCAGGAGCTGCCCCCGGCATGGACGGGGGTCAGTGCTGGGGGCTGGGTGAGGGGGATGCTCCATCCCACCCCAAAACGCTTCTCTTCCAGCTGCTGTGGCCCGCTCACCCTGTCCCCACAGTGCCCGGTGTCCCCGTGCCACCACCCCGCCTGTGACACCCACAAGCTGATTCTGTGGATGCATGGGGGGACTCCCCAAAACCTCCCGGGACAGGAGCCGCAGGGGGAGGGAATTCCCATCCCCAGAGCTCATCACCACGGCCAAGGAGGTGTCACGGTCCCCCGGGGTGAGGGGACAACGCCGGGGCTCAGCCACCCCGTCAGGGCAGTGGTGACCCCCAGCGCTGGGGGACAAACGGCTGCGGCTTCACCCTCACACCACAGCGGGGACGAGTTGGTGACTCCCAGCACGAAGTCGCGTCCCTGTCCCCAGCAGCCACGGGGTGTGACAAGAGCCCCACCTGCAGCAGCCGCGTGCCCGCGTCCCCAGCCCCGCGGGGCTCAGCCAAAGTGAAGAAGGCACCGAGAGAGAAGCCAAAAATCATCACCCTGGGGGTATCCCCGACTCAGGTCGGGCCCGAGGGCGATGCCAGGGCCGCGGGCAGCCCTGGCACGGTTCTAGGGGTGGAGTACCTGCTGCTGGCCCTGGATCCGCATGTACTCCATGCGCTGCTTGATGTGCTTGCCCTTGTCGGGGCTGCCCTGCTGGCCCTGCTTCAGCCGCGACGCCGGATTCACCACCTTCATGGCCGGGATGGAGACGCCACCGCTCTGCCGGGACAGAAAATTTTGGGGAAAAAGGGTTAAAATTGGCTGGGTGGATAGCCCACGGGCACCGCTGGATGCCTGGAGCCGCGCCACCCCTGCCAGCACAGCCCGTGGTGACAATGCCAGGTGAGGACGAGGTCACCCGCTCGCCGTGCTGGTGGTGGCCGAGCTCCAAACGCGGCCGGGACTTACCGGGAGCCACCCGAGAGGGAGTTAGGGCAGACACGGCAAACACCGGGACACCGAGGGCAGGACAGGACACCCCGCAGGGCCAAGAGAGAGGGAAAGAGGCGGCGGCAGGCAGAAGCAGATTCCAGGTGGGAACGGCGGCAGTGGGGATACAGAGGAGTTTATTTATGGGAGTACAGAGGAGTTTATTTATAGGAATACAGAGGAGTTTATTTATGGCTGTGCACAGGTGAGGATACAGAGGCTCGCCAGAGCGGCAGCGAGGGCAGTGCCACACACCCCGCGTGTCCCCTCCCCTGCCAGCGACACCCCAGGTCCCCTCCTGGTGGCCTCCTGTGCCAGTGGGGACAGCCCAGGCTGGGAAATCCGTGGCACAGGGGAACCGCTGGGATCCTCAGTGGTTCCCGTGGATGGGACATGGGGGGTTCCTGCACCCTACAGCACAAGGAAATCATAAAATCATGGGATATCCCCGGCTGGAAGGGACTCGCGAGGATCATCAGAGTCCAAATCCCGACCCTGGGACAACCTCACGTGTGCCTGTGCCGCGCCATCCCCCGCATTCCCGGCACTGGGAATCTTCCTGACCAGCGCAGAATCCTTGGAAGGTGACACCAGCCCTGCCCTGGCCCGCTCTGCTTTAGGACTGACCCCTCAAAGCCTCTCCTGCCTTACCCTGAGCTTGGCTTTGCCCCAGTCCCAGCCATAAATCCATCCCGCAGCTCCACTTCCCATTTCCCGGGAAAAAAAAGACCAACCCAGCAGGAAAAATTGCAGCTACACCCCCGTTCACCCAGCGAGAGCCCCCCCCCCGAGGGGAGAGAGAGCGGCTCCAAAGGGAACAGGAGATTTATTCCCCAGCGCTGGCTGTTAATGAAGGAGCAGGTTGACGTCGCAGCCGAGCTCAGGGCGTTTTTCCCCCTCCCTGTTTTTCCCAGATATTCAGCTGGATTCCAGCAGGAAGCAATTTGGGATGGCTTCAGGGAGCCCGCGCTGGGGTTTAATCAGGAGAAACATCTGCCAGGCTCCAGCTGCTGCTCGCTGGGAGAGGGTTTTTATGCGAAACGGTGAAACCAAGGGCGGTGCTTCGGCATCCCGGAGCACCCAACCCTGGCCGATCCCGTGGGATGCTCTTGGATCCCATAGGATGCCCTTGGATCCCGTGGGATGCTCTTGGATCCCGTGGGATGCTCTTGGATCCCGTGGGATGCCCATCATGGACCTGGTGCTCCAAAAACCTGCCAGGGTGGAAGAGTCCACCTCATCCAGGGTCTAATTCTGGCTCTAATTCTGGGATCAGCCAGCACCGCCCGGCACCGTCTCCCTTCCCGCTGCCAGCTCCTGCCTCGCTCCTTCCTGCACTTCCCAAACCCCTCCAAGTGTCAGGGAGAAGAGGAAGATTCGTTCTCCACCTCGGCTCTGCCTGGAGGTGGAGTCACAGAGAGGGAGCACGCAGAGGAAGAGACATCAGAGTGAGTCCAGGGCAGAGCAGGGCACGGGGGAGAAGAGAAAATGAACCTGGGGCGTGCCGGGGGGCAGCTGCGGCTTCGGGAGCAGCGCTGGCTTCGTCCTGCTCGGGGACGGACTTTTGGGAGCGCCATCCTTGGCCTGGCTGAGGTCCAGCGCGGTGTCACCGTCACAGCCTCCGTGCCCGAGATGCCCCAGGCTTTTCCCGGCCTCCTCGGATGCCAGCGCGTCCTTGGGGAACACGAATTCCACGGCGGGGTGGCTGCTGATCTCGCTGATGGTCATTTCCAGCTCGCGGATGGTTTCCTCCAGGCTGTCCAGTCTTTGGTAGGTGTCCTCATAAATCTCCTTTTTGCCCGGGGCCGTGGGGCGCCCGGGGGACAAGTGGCCTCTGCAGAGCCCCTCTGTTGCCCTCCCCCCCGTTCCGGGGTCCCCCGCAGTAGCCGGAGCCCCTCCATCCCATCCCGGAGGTGCCGCGGAGTGGCTGGAGCGGGCAGGAATCTGCTCCGGGGGCTGCTCCGCCCGGGAATGTGCCGCTCCCCGCAGGGCTGGATCCCTGCCTGCGGGAATCCCGGGATGTGGCACCGGGCAGGCCGCGGCTGGCGAGCTCTCCTTTCTCCACGCGGCTTTGGGAGCCCCGGCAGAGTGTCCAGGAGGAAGCCTGGCTCTTTCCGCATCGCCGGGAATTTGGGGAATGATCCCGGCACCGACGGAGGGGAGCGCGGTCTCCGCAGCTCCGGCACCTCCCGCCTGGCTCCGAGGAGGCTGCGCAGCCCCAGGACCTTGGGGACAAGTCTTGCCGCTGCCTCCTGGCCTGCTGGCAGCGTCCAGAGCCGCGTCCCCTCCTTGTCCCCCCGTTTTATCCCTCGGGAAAGGCGGGGCCTTGCTGGCTGCCGAAGGGAGCCCCCGGGATGAGCTGCCGGGGGGCTGCGGGGCTGGACGGGGTCCCTGCGCCAGCGGGGATTTTGGGGAGCTGCCAGGAGCCGCCACACGGCCTCTCCTTGTCCCCTCGGGTGGCAGCTGCCCTCCTGCTCCGGCGCTGCCCGGTGCCACCCACAGCTCCGGCTCGGCTTCGGGGGACGGCGGCTCCGACACCCACTCGGTGAGCACGATCTGGGGCAGGGAGAAGGCGCGGCTCGCCGGGGCTGCCAGCGCCAGCGGCTCCTGGGTAGAGAATTCAGACAGATTAGGGGCCAGGCGGCAGCGGGGTTTGCCTGGGGGGCACCACGGGGCGCCACAAATTATTGGGGTCCCCCCCACGCCGGCGCCTCCGGGCACGGCGGAGTTCCAGGCGGGAGTTTGGGCAGGGAGGGAGGTTCCGATCCCTCCTGCCCATCCCACACACCCCGCTGGGAGGGACAGAGTGGACAAGGACTGGAAAGGGGTGCTCAGCTCCCTCCTGGAGCCCTGACATGCCACAGGGAGGCACAGGGTGGATGGGGCTGGAAAGGGATGCTCAGCTCCCTCCTGTCCAGCCCTACATCCCACAGGGATCCACAGCATGGACAGGGAATGCAGAGAGGCTCAGCTCCCTCCTGTCCAGCCCTACATCCCACAGGGATCCACAGCATGACAGGGGCTGGAAAAGAATTATCAGCTCCTTCCTCCAGCCCTGAAATCCCCTTGGGATCTTGAGCATGGACAGGGAATGGAGAGAGGCTCAGCTCCCTCCTGTCCAGCCCTACATCCCACAGCATGGACAGGGACTGGAAGGGGAAGCTCAGCTCCCTCCTCCAGCCCTGGCATCTCATTGGAGCAAAAAAGAACAGAGCAAAAATGAAGCTGGTGTTTCTGCACCTCCCGAATGCCTTTGGAAATCCCGCTGCCACCATCCAGCCGGGATTTCTCCATGCTGGTACAAACTGGGGGCACTGGTGTGAGAGCAGAGCTCCAGCGGGGGCTGAGCCATCCCAGCCGAGCTGCTCAGGGGCACCCGAGCTTTCATACCCTGAGGGGCAAGAAATTACCCCAAAAATGCTGCTCTTCCTGCCCCACTTCCCTGTTCCCGTCCCGAGGGACATCCATGGAATGCCTGAGGGAGCCGAGCCGAGGGCAGAGGAGCTGCAGAGATGCCCTGGCAGGATTGGTGCCCCTGCAGCTGCCCCGGAGCCTGGGGCAGAGCGGGAGGGAAACGCCAGCTCTGGGAAGGCCACGGAGCTCTGGGTGTGCAGCTGGAGCTATCCCAGCTCTGGAGCAGAGGGGCAGAGGGATGATCCAGCCCTGGTGTCCCAGGAGAGGGAAGGAACCCCGTGGGACCCCTGCAAGGGGCCAGACCCTCCCTCTGGGGACGAGCCAGAGCTCCCCTCGCTCCTGGCACGGCAGCAGCCCCTGTCCTGCTCTTTGCCCCCACCTGGGCATTCCCTGCTCCATCCCAGCCGCTCTCCAGGCATTTTCCTCCTGCTCTCTCCATCCTGGGAATTCCCTGCTCCATCCTGAGCACTCTCCAGGCATTTCCGCCTGTTTTCTCCACCCTGGCAATCCCTTATTTAATCCCATTCCCTCTCCAGGCATTTTCCTCCTTCTCTTCCTACTTTGGGCATTCCCTGCTCCTTCCCAGCCGCTCTCCAGGCATTTTCCTCCTGCTCTCCCCACCCCAGAGCCCAGCATGGAGGTCAGGAGGGCCGGGAGAAACCCGGAGCCGAGCCCAGGCAGATCCAAACAAGCGGACTCTGCTCCAACCCTTCCCTTTCCATGCACTCAGAGGGGACTCTCCCATGCACCGCCCACCCCCCGGGCACCCAGCGTGGCGTGAGAGCGGCGGGCGCTGCCCGTGCCGTGCCCGGTGCGGTGCTGGGGTGGCCCGGGAGCCTCCCGGGAGCCGCGGCCGTGGGTTAGTGCTGGGTCCGGTGCCGCGTCAGTGCCGTGAGCGAGGTAGTGGGGAGAGAAGCCGTTAATTAGTTGGTTAAATCAGAGAAAAGCGGCAGAAGTGAGCTCAGAAGAGGCAGAGGAGGAAGGCGGTGAGAGCGCAGCCCCGGGGAGCTGTTACCTTCCATCCTTCGGCTGCCACCGCGGCTCCGTTGGGCCACGGGTCGGAGTGGCCCGGGGACACGGCCTCGAGGGGGTCACAACGGAGCGTGGGGAGGAAAGGGGAGGCGGAGCTGCGCTGAAACACCTGGGGAGTCAAACACGGCGTTGGAGGGGGAAGGGCTGGGGCGAGCAGGGCACAGCCCGAGCCTGTCCGGGGCTCGCAGCAGGGGAAACCTTGGCGGTTGTCAGGGGCAGAGGTAGCATTGCCCCTGTGCTGCTGGCAGTGTCACTGGTCCCCTGGCCAGCAGAGCCGCTGGCCCTCAGCTGGCAGTGTCACTGGTCACCTGGTCAGCAGTGTCACCGGTCCCCTGGCCTGCAGAGCCATTGGCCTTTAGCTGGCAGTGTCACTGGTCACCTGGTCAGCAGTGTCACCGGTCCCCTGGCCAGCAGAGCCACTGGCCCTCAGCTGGCAGTGTCACCGGTCCCCTGGTCAGCAGTGTCACTGGTCCCCTGGCCAGCAGAGCCACCGGTCCCCTGGCTGACAGAGTCACTGGTCCCCTGGCCAGCAGAGCCACTGGTCCCCTGGCTGACAGAGTCACTGGTCCCCTGGCCAGCAGAGCCACTGGTCCCCTGGCCAGCAGTGTCACTGGTCCCTTGGCCGGCAGAGTCACTGGTCCCCTGGCCAGCAGTGTCACTGGTCCCCTGGCCGGCAGTGTCACCAGTCCCCTGGCCGGCAGAGTCACTGGTCCCCTGGCCGATAGAGTCACTGGTCCCCTGGCCAGCAGAGTCACTGGTCCCCTGGCCAGCAGAGTCACTGGCCCTCAGTTGGCAGTGTCACCAGTCCCCTGGCCAGCAGTGTCACCAGTCCCCTGGCCGGCAGAACCACCAGTCCCCTGGCCGGCAGTGTCACCAGTCCCTTGGCCGGCAGAGTCACTGGTCCCCTGGCCAGCAGAGTCACTGGTCCCCTGGCCGGCAGAGTCACTGGTCCCCTGGCCAGCAGAGTCACTGGTCCCCTGGCCGGCAGAGTCACTGGCCCTCAGCTGGCAGTGTCACCAGTCCCCTGGCCGGCAGAGTCACTGGTCCCCTGGCTGGCAGAGTCACTGGTCCCCTGGCCAGCAGTGTCACCAGTCCCCTGGCCGGCAGAGTCACTGGTCCCCTGGCTGACAGAGTCACTGGTCCCCTGGCCAGCAGTGTCACCGGTCCCCTGGCCGGCAGAGTCACTGGTCCCCTGGCTGGCAGAGTCACTGGTCCCCTGGCCAGCAGTGTCACCGGTCCCCTGGCCGGCAGAGTCACTGGTCCCCTGGCTGGCAGAGTCACTGGTCCCCTGGCCAGCAGTGTCACCAGTCCCCTGGCTGGCAGAGTCACTGGTCCAGTCCTGCTTCCTGCAGCATCACCAACCCCACCTGCACCATCACCTGTCCCACAACTGCACCATCTCCAGTCCTCCTCCCTCGTGGGGGAAAACCATCCAGGGAAAACCCATCCCCATCCAACTGGAGCACCGGTGCCGTGCTAAAACCCAGGTGAGCCTGGCTTAAAGCCCAGGGCGGGAGGGAAGTGCTGCAGGAGGACCCAGGTGTGCAGCACTTGTCCCCGGCAGTGCCACCGCTCCGTCCCCGCGGCCCCGGGAGGAGTGGGAACCCCCCTGCGGTGCCGGTGCCGGGGCTGTCCCACCCCAAACCCCATCCCGAGCTGTCCCCCGAGCAGAAGGGTGGCTGGGTGTCACCTCTAGGGTGGGGGTCCCGCGGCCCCTCCCGCGCTCACCTCCAGCTCCGCGATGATCCGGTCCTCGTCATCGTCGTCCTTGATGGCAGAGGCGATGATGGGCGGGGTGGACGCCGGCCTGACCACCTCGGACACCGTCCGCCTCAGCTTCACCTGCGGCTTCTGCGTCTCCAGCTCCTCCGACTCCGCCTTCTGCGGGGGACAGCGGGGCCGTGAGGGCTGGGGGGGGCACCGGGGGGCACCGGGAGGTACCGAGGGGCCACTGACCACCCCAGCCCAGCGGCCACCCCGCCGTCCCCACCTTCATAAAGCCGGGCTCCTTCTTGCTGGTGACAATGACCTCACCGCTGCGGGTCGTGGTCAGCCCGTGGGACGAGGGGAAGCTCCGGCGGGGCGGGGGAGGCGGCGGCGACTTCGAGGGTTTCTCGGTGCGGTACCGCGGCACCGTCAGCTCGTCTGGGCACAAACGGAGCTGTGAGGGCACCGCGCCGGTCCCTGCCCCTCTCATCCAACACCACAGGGATGACCAGCCCGGGGACAGCACCCCACACCCCCCAGCCCCTCCTCCAGAGGCGACCCCCACCCTCCGCACCCCGTACCTGAGCCCCGGCGGCCGTTGGGGTCCCCTTTGCCCCCCGATTTGGGGGTGTGCTGTGGCTTGGAGGGTTTGTGCTCGGGTGTGGAGGCAGCGCTGCCGCTGCCCGGGGCTTGTTTGTGCTTGGCGGCGAATTCCAGGTCGGGGATGGCCTTCATGAGCTCGGCCTGGGTCTCCTCCAGGAGCCGGTTGATGTCCTTGGCACTGTACTGGGTGAGCGCCGCCCGCTTCTCCTCCCAGTCCCGCTCGGCCGCCTGCAGACACAGAGCCCGCTCCAGCCCCGTTCCTGGCGGGCAGGACGTGACCCACAACCCTGTGACACCCCCCAAACCCACTGCGAGGAGCTGGGTGGGCGCCAGTTTTTCCCCCACCCCCCAAATTTCACCTCCCCCTCCCCCCCCCCCCCCCCCCTCCCCCCACACGCTGCACCACCCAGAACTCTCAGAACTCTCCACCCCACCGAGGAGGAGGAGCGGGATGGACGCTGCTCCCGTTCCCATTTTCACCTGGGACACACGGACAGACCCTCCAGAGAAGCCCCCCAAGGCTGAGCACCCCCCGTGCCGGGCTCTCACCTCCACGGACACCGCCTTGTCCGCGCTCTTCTTGCTGGGGGTCTCGGGCCCCGTCTGCGTCTTGGCGGGCACCATCTCCGGGGCTCGGTTGGGGTTATTGCTCTTGCCGGGGTGGCTCTGGGGCTGGGGGGGGCTGTGCCCGAAGCTGGGCACGCCCAGGGGCTCAGGGGTGGCCGTCAGGTGGTGCAGGCTCACGGGGGGGCTGGTGGGCATCTCCAGCTCCAGCCCTTTGCTGAAATCCGTCTCCGGGGCCACTTTCTTGGGCGACTGGCTCAGGCTGCTGGGCGAGCTCCACACGCCCTCGTCCACTTGCCTGGGACAGAGCGGAGGCACTGAGGGGCCGCGGGGCATCGGTGGAGGGGGATGGGGAGGTTACAAAATCCTGATTTCCTGAGGGTTGAGGCGCTCTGAGGTCTGGGAAAGGGGTTGGGCTTGGTGCTGTTCTGGGGACGAGCTCCTCTACCCCATCCACCCTCATGAACCTGGCGGGAAATCGGATCCCTGCGAACCCTTCCCCTCCGTCAGATCGGGCTGGAACAGCCTTTGGGATTGAGGGCAGGCACTCAGGCCCAATTTGGGATTTCGGGATGAGGGTGACAGGCATTGCATGATCCTACAAGCTCATTTCCCTGGAAAACCAGGCTAAAACGGAACCCCCCAGGCGATCCCGTTCCGCCGAGCCGGGAGCCATCCCGAGATCCTAATGGGATTGGGCAGGTGGGCTCCACCCGGGATCGGCTCTGGGAGAGGATTTTTCCCTGGCAGAACAATTCCCTGCTCCTCAGGGATGAGGTTTCTGCTCACGCCGAGCCCTGTGTCTCCATCCTGATGGACAATCCTGAGTTTTTGCCGAAGGGATAAGGAAAAGAGGGGATCCCACCCACACCTGGAGAGGACCACGAGGGTGGTTTTGGGGTCCTTTAGAGGAAAAATGAGGCTTTTATCAAAAGACGGGGTCCCACCCACACCTGGAGAGGACTGAGGGTGTTTTGGGGGTCCTTTAGCAGAAAAACAAGGCTTTTATAGAAAAAGAGGGTCCCACCCACACCTGGAGAGGACTGAAGGTGTTTTTGGGGTCCTTTAGAGGAAAAACGAGGTTTTTATCAAAAAAGAGGGTCCCACCCACACCTGGAGAGGACTGAGGGTGTTTTTGGGGTCCTTTAGCAGAAAAACGAAGCTTTTATAGAAAAAGAGGGTCCCACCCACACCTGGAGAGGACCACGAGGGTGTTTTTGGGGTCCTTTAGCAGAAAAACGAAGCTTTTATAGAAAAAGAGGGTCCCACCCACATCTGGAGAGGACTGAAGGTGTTTTTGGGGTCCTTTAGCAGAAAAAACGAAGCTTTTATCAACACCCTTTAGGTGCCCTCCTGCCCTGAGAGTTTGGGGCGTGCAGAGAGGAGGTGGCACCGAGCTGTGGGGACAAAGGAGGTCCTGAGGGGGGCTGGCCGTGCCCTCGGGGGGCTCGGGGCTCACCTGCGGATCTGGGCCAGGGTGTCGGTGACGGTCTTGCAGCGCTTGAGGAGCCCATCGAGGCGGTTGGGCTCCTCCTTGAGGAACTTGACGGCCTCCACCTCCACCCGCAGCACCACGCGCATCTTGCTCTGCAGGCTGGGGAACTGGGCTGCGAGGGGACACCAGCGTCACCAGGGTCACCGCTGGGTGCCTCCCGGTGCCCGGCTGGCACTGCCAGGGCAGCCACGCCTGCCAGCGCCCCGTGTCCGTCACAGCCGTGGTGGAAGGCCGTGGGGTGGATCCAGGGCTTCCCTGGATTCCCGTGCCCGTCATCCACTCGATTTTACCCCGATTTTGTCCCCTGGAGGTGCCACCTCAGCACCTGTGGGCACCAGGACACACCTGGCACCGATGGGTACCTGGGAGTGCAGGGGAAAACCTCGGCTGGGGCAAACCCACAAATCCAGGGGCAAGGGACGACCTGGAAAATTCCGGGTGCACAAACTCAAAAATCCAGGAAATCCTGGAGAATCCCTGGTGCAAACACTCAAATCCAGGGGCAGTGGGAAACCTGGAATTCAGAACAACCTGGAATATCCCAGGTGCAAACACCCAAATCCAGAACAACCTGGAGCATCGCAGGTGCAAACACAAATCCAGAGGGAATGGAAAACCTGGAATATCCCAGGTGCAAACACCCAAATCCAGGGGCAGTGGGAACCCTGGAATATCCCAGCTGCAAACACCCAAATCCAGGGGCAGTGGGAAACCTGGAATATCCCAGGTGCAAACACCCAAATCCAGGGGCAGCGGGAAACCTGGAATATCCCAGGTGCAAACACCCAAATCCAGGGGCAGTGGGAAACCTGGAATATCCCAGCTGCAAACACCCAAATCCAGGGGCAGTGGGAAACCTGGAATATCCCAGGTGCAAACACCCAAATCCGGGGCAGTGGGAAACCTGGAATTCAGAACAACCTGGAATATCCCAGCTGCAAACACCCAAATTCAGAACAACCTGGAGCATCGCAGGTGCAAACACAAATCCAGAGGGAATGGAAAACCTGGAATATCCCAGGTGCAAACACCCAAATCCAGGGGCAGTGGGAAACCTGGAATATCCCAGCTGCAAACACCCAAATCCAGGGGCAGTGGGAAACCTGGAATATCCCAGGTGCAAACACCCAAATCCAGGGGCAGCGGGAAACCTGGAATATCCCAGGTGCAAACACCCAAATTCAGAACAACCTGGAGCATTCTAGGTGCAAACACAAATCCAGAGGGAATGGAAAACCTGGAGCATCGCAGGTGCAAACACAAACCCAGGACATCCTGGAGCATTCCCGTGGCGGGGATGGAGCAGGGAAAGGCCAGATGGCTCCGTTTGCCCCCCCCCAGCCCCCTCCTCACCCTTCAGGTCCGTCAGGGTCTCCCCCAGCTGCTTGAGCACCACGGCCTTTTCCTCCAGCTCCTGCACCGGGATCAGCCGGTGGTTGTGGGCCAGATCCTTCTGGATCTTCTCCACGGACTTCTCCAGGTCGCTGTGGGCACAGGGGGAGGGCAGAGGGGTCACTGGGGGGGGGTCACTGCTGTGCCAGGAGGGTGAGAACCCCGAGGGTGGCAGGTGCCCATGTGGGAGAGGGCAACACTGGGCTGGGGACCCCTCCTCACTCTGGGAGGTGGTCACTATTTTTGGGGACCCCTCCTCGTTCACTGATTTGGCGACCCCTCCTCACTCTGGGATGTGGTCACTGATTTGGGGAACCCCTCCTCATTCAGGGATGTGGTCACTGATTTGGGGACCCCTCCTCATCCAGGGACGTGGTCACTGCGTGCGGACCCCTCCTCATTCAGGGATGTGGTCACTGATTTGGGGACCCCTTCTCCTTCAGGGACGTGGTCACTGATTTGGGGACCCCTCCTCATTCACGGACGTGGTCACTATTTTGGGGACCCCTCCTCATTCAGGGACGTGGTCACTGATTTGGGGACCCCTCCTCATTCAGGGATGTGGTCACTGATTTGGGGACCCCTCCTCATTCAGGGACGTGGTCACTGATTTGGGGACCCCTCCTCATTCAGGGATGTGGTCACTGATTTGGGGACCCCTCCTCATTCAGGGACGTGGTCACTGATTTGGGGACCCCTCCTCATTCAGGGATGTGGTCACTGGGCTGGGCCCCCTCCCCACTTTGGGACATGCCCTGGGCAGTGCAGAGCTGCTGCTGTGCCCCTGGGGAGGGTCTGTGCCCCGCAGGGACGTGCGGGGCCCCCTGCCCTGGCTCACTTGAGCTGCTGCGTGATCAGCTCCTCCTCGTTGAGGTAGCGGAGCCGCTCCTCCTCCACCAAGCTGCGCTGGCGCTGCAGCGGGTCCTCGTGCTTGCGCATCGTGTCCGTCACCCGCACGCTGATCTCCGTCTCCGTCCGCCGCAGCAGCGTCTTCACCGTCTCCTGGTTCTGCAGCTGTGGGAGGAGGAGGAGGAGGAGGAGGAGGAGGAGGAGGAGGAGGGGGAGAAGGAGAGGGGAGGTCAGGCTGGGAGAGACCCCCCGGCATAGGAGAAGGGGCCCCACAAGGGACCAGTCCTGAGCTGGGCATGGGGAGGGATCCCTGGGCATGGGGAGGGATCTCCAAGCTCGGAGTGGGGAAGGATCCCTGAGCTCAGATTCAGGAAGGATCCCTGAGCTCGGATTCAGGAAGGATCTCTGAGCTCAGGGTGGGGAAGGATCCCTGAGCTGGACATGGGCAAGCATCCCTGAGCTTGGATTTGGGAAGGATCCCTGAGCTCGGATTTGGGAAGGATCTCTGAGCCCAGATTCAGGGAAGATCCCTGAGCTCAGACTGGCGAGGGATTCCTGAGCTTGGATTTGGGAAGGATCCCTGAGCTTGGATTTGGGAAGGATCCCTGAGCTCGGATTTGGGAAGGATCTCTGAGCCCAGATTCAGGGAAGATCCCTGAGCTCAGACTGGCGAGGGATTCCTGAGCTTGGATTTGGGAAGGATCCCCGAGCTCAAAATGGGGAAGGATCCCTGAGCTTGGATTTGGGAAGGATCCCTGAGCTCAGAATGGGGAAGGATCCCTGAGCTTGGATTTGGGAAGGATCCCTGAGCTTGGATTTGGGAAGGATCCCTGAGCTCAGAATGGGGAAGGATCCCTGAGCTTGGATTTGGGAAGGATCCCTGAGCTCAGCACAGGGAGGCATCCCTGAATTCAGAATGGGGAAGGATCCCTGAGCTTGGATTCAGGAAAGATCCCTGAGCTCTCCCACACCAACCCCACTGAGAAAAGGGCATTTTCCCATCCCACCCCAGTACGAGCTGGGTCAGATTTGGGGTCCCCCCACCCCAGGCGCCCACCTGCAGCTTCTTGAGCTGCTGCAGCTGGTTGCGGAGGTCGCTGGCGTTCTGCTGCAGGTCGTGCAGGTGCAGCTGCATGTGCAGGCGGGTGATGGCCGTGGGCTGCCCCGCGGGGGTGCTGGTGGCCGAGGGCGGCGGCGGCGCGGGCACCGGGGTCCCCATGCCACTGCGGCTGGTGGCTGCGGGGGCACAAGCAGAGGCTGCTGAGGGGTGACACGCACCCCAGGAGAGGTTTCAGCACCCATTTCTTTTCTTTCCCCAATCAACCCTTCAGCTCTGGTGGTCTCCAAAACTCCCCCATCTATGCTACCCCTTCCTGCTTGCTCTGAGGCCACCCCAGAGCAGGATGGGGGGGGTCCCGCTGGGCGCCAGCACCTGGGGGGGCTGCACAGCCCACCCTGGATCACCCATGGGGTGGGGGGCGGGGGTCCTGCAGGGCCAGGGGTCACTCACACGCTGACGGGGGGGTCCCGCCGTTGGTGGCTTCTGTCTTCTCACTGCAATGAGAGGAGGGGAATGAGCGTGGGCCGGGCACGGCGGGGCTTGGTGTCCCCTGCGAGGGGCACGGGACCCTCAGGAGGGACATCCCAGCCCCCGGGGGTCCCACACCCGCCCTCACCTGGGGGTCTCGGCCTCGGAGCCGCGGAGCAGCGCGCTCTGCACCAGCCCCGTCAGGCTGGCGATCTGCTTCTCCATGGCCTCCATCCGCTCCCTGTGCCGGGAAAGGGACGGGGACGGCTCAGGAGCCAGATCTGCCATCACCCTGGCCAGCCCCCGGCTGCTCCTGGCCCCGCTCACAGCCCGTCCCTGCCGCGCCGGGAGCTGGGGACACGGCAGCGCTGCTGTCACCAGCTGCATCCACGCCCCTCAGTCGCTCTCCGTGCCCAAATCCAGCACCCCCAGCCCTCACCCGGTGCTTCCTTCCCCATCCCGGCACCTCCACCGCGGTGGGGCCGGGGCAGCGCCTTCCTCTGCTCTTCCTCCTCCCCCTCCAAAAAAAAACCCGCCAGGGGCTTCCCCCGCGCCTCCTCTCACCTCGTCTCCGTGTCCTTGGCCGGCCCGGGCGAGCTAAATCCCGAGAGCGGCCGCTCGCCGGGGCCGGGGAACAGCTCGGGGGGCCCGGACGAGCTGGGGTTGCGCGTTTTGCCCACGGGGCTGTCCATGAAGACGGAGGAGCAGGAATCCTTGCGGAACGACTGGCGGACGGGCGACGAGCGGCTCGGCGGGCCCGAGTAGGGGCTGTGCGGGCTCTGCCCGGGCTCCACCATCTTCTGCGGGGACGACGGCGGCATGCGGAATCCCAGCCCGGGCCCGTACGTGTCGCTGTAGATGGGCGCGTTGGGCTTGTACAAACTGTCCTCCAGCTCCGTCTGCAGCGCGGCCGCCGAGTAGGTGCTGAGTGACCGCACTGAGCCCCGCTTGTAGAGCCCCCCCGAGTAGCCAAAAGGGTCCCCCATGCCCGCCAGCGACTGCGTGGAGGTGATGCTGAGCCGCCCCTCGTGCACCATCCCGTAGGGATCGGCGTAGAGCCCCTCGTTCTTCACCAGCACCACGTTCTTGCCCGCCAGGTCCTCGTCCGGCTTCACGTCGCGGCGCTCCAGGATGGCGCTGGGGCTGGGGGACACGCCCTGGGCCGGGGGCAGGCTGGACAGGCGCTCGCCGTGGTGGACGGGGCTGCCGGCGTAGGAGGGCGGGCGGCCGCCGCTGTAGGACATGCGGGAGCGGGATGGCGACGAGGACTGGAGCACGGGCGGAGGGGAGCCGGAGGCCAGGTGGGAAGCCGGGGACATGTTGTTGAGGCGGCGGGTGGGAGAGGATTCCCGGGAAGTGTAGACCATCTCCCGCTGCGGGAATGGGGTGGGGTGGTCAGCACGGAGTGACCCCTGCCCTGCTCTGCCCTCCGCCCCTCCAAGGACCAGCGGTTCCGGCGCCTTGGCAAAAACTCTTCCCTTATTTCCCGGCCAGCAGTGGGGTGATTTATCCCGATGGTTTATCTTGATGATTTATCCCGATGATTTCATTATCCTGATGATTTAATTCCCTAAAAACCGTGCTTATGACCCCGCTGTCAGCCCCCAACCCTCGTTGGAAGCAGGCAGGATGAATCCCAGCCACACACAATTCCCATCTCTGCCGCTTTCTCTCTTTACCGATCCCACCCCACCAGGTCCAGCCGCCCTCCCCGGGCTGTCCCCGTGTCCCCTCTCACCCTGAGGTCGCCGTTGGTGATGTGAGAGGCTGGGAACGAGGCGTAGAGCGGCTCTTTCCGGTAGATTTTAATGATGCTTCTGTCCTGGATGTCTCTGGAAGGAGAGGCAGAGCCTGAGCACCGGGGCCAGGCACCCCAAATCCCAGCGCTGCACCCACCAACCCCGTTTCTCCTTGATCCCACAGATTTCCTGCCTCGTGTTGGATTTAAAGGAATAAAAACCAGCCCGGGGTGGGATTCTGAGCCCTCTGCTCTCACCGGACGTCCTCCAGCTCGTAGAAGACGTTGCGGGACTCGTCCTTGATGAGGATGGCGGTGTTGGGGGACTTGAGCATGCCCATGGTGAGCTTCTGCGGGAACATGTGGACGATGAGGGCGTGCAGGGTGTCCATGCTGCTGATCTCGTGCGTGATGTGCACCCTCCTCGTCTCATCCCCAAACTGCAGGAACAGCACCCCTGGGAGCACAGGGAGCACAGAGGGGTCAGCTGTGCCCGTGTCCCTTCTCCACAGAGGTGCTGGGGGCTTTTGGAGGGCTCTGGGACACCCAAAAAAAGGGGGTTGGGGGAGCTCTGGCCGCCCAGCCTCGCCCTGCTGAACGTGGGAGGTTTTGGGGCACCTAAAAAAAAGGGGGTGGGGGGGGGGTGCTTGGGCAGCCAAAAAATAGGGATTGGGGATCTCTGGTCACCCAGCCTTGCTCTGGTGAGGGGAGATCTTCCTAGAGGGCTCTGGGGCACCCAAAAAAAAGGGGTTGGGGATGTTTGGCCACCCAGCCTTGCCCTGCTGAAGGCAGCTCATCCTCCTGGGCCACCCAAAAAAAAGGGGTTGGGGATGTTTGGCCACCCAACCTCGCCCTGCTGAAGGCAGCTCATCCTCCTGGGCCACCCTGAGGTTCCTCCCGCTCATCCTGGGTTTTTTTGGGGCGGATGGAAGCCAATCCCTCGCTCCACCCCCGGAGGGTTCGGTGCCAGGGGGTACCTGGGGAGCGCAGCTTGGTCTGGCTGGCGGAGCGGGACAGGGGCAGGCTCTGCCGGAACCGGTTCATCCTGTTGAATCCCAGCGGCAGCTCCGCTTCCGACATCGTCTCCAGGGATTCGGCCGAGGCGAAGGAGAGCTTGGCTTGGTCGGCCAGGCCAGGCTGGGAGCCCTGGGAGTGCCGGGAGCTCCTGGTCTGCAGCGGGAGAGGGAAGCGGTCAGGGGGGGATGGGGATGGGTGTCCCAGCACCCCCTGGATGTGGCTGGTCCCACGTTTCTTCTGGAGCAGGGAGCCAGGATGGAGAGGCTCGTGCGGGTCATGGGATCATGGAAAAGGGGTTGGGAAGGACCCCCAAAGGTCATCGAGTCCAATCCCTGGCCTGTCATGGGACACCCTCAAAAATCCCTCGCTGTGCCTGAGGATGGGGCTGAGCTGCATCCAGGGATGCTCCATCCTCATCCAGGGATGCTCCATCCACATCCAGGGATGCTCCATCCTCATCCAAGGATGCTCCATCCACATCCAAGGATGCTCTACCCTCATCCAGGGATGCTCCACCCTCATCCAAGGATGCTCCACCCTCATCCAGGGATGCTCCATCCTCATCCAGGGATGCTCCATCCACATCCAGGGATGCTCCATCCACATCGAGGGATGCTCCACCCTCATCCAAGGATGCTCCATCCTCATCCAGGGATGCTCCATCTCACATCCAAGGATGCTCCATCCACATCCAGGGATGCTCTAACCTCATCCAAGGATGCTCCATTCCACATTCCCAGGCTGAGCTCAGGATCTGATGTGTTTCACCCCCACTGCCAGCTCCAAGCCTCCTCCCCCTCCTGCTCCCAGCACCGACCCCCATTCCCATTCCCAATCCCAATCCCAATCCCATCCCTCTCTCCCCCTTCCCGCTGCAGGATAAACCTTCCCAGTGCCATTCCGGTGCCTTGGAGCTCCCACACCGGCAAATCCCTGGAAATGAACCCGGCAGGAGCCGCCGGAGCCGGGCTCACGTTCCGAGCGCTGGAATAACCTTGGCAATTCCCGGAGGTTACACATCCATTACTCCGCTCCCGGGAATCATAAACGCCCGGCTCGTTCTGGAAGCAGAGCAGCGGGAAGTTTTATGGCTCTGGGAGCCGGGAGAGAGTGATGGCTTCGGGTTTGGAGCAGGGAGAATTAAATTTTCCAGGAGCCCAATTCCGCAGGAGCGCACGCTTGCCACCAGAAAGTTCACGCCGCGGACATGGAAAATGTGGATTTTCGGCACAAATATCCCCAAATCCGTGGCCATCCCCAGCACTTCTGCCTGTCAATAACCCCAAAAATCCAAGCCTGGATTTTCCAGACACTTGTTGAAGGTTGGCAAATCCAACAGAGAGGGAACAAACAGCTCCCAGACTGTGGAAAAGGCGGCGCTGGAAAGGAACAACAGCTCTATTTAAAGATGGGGGGGAAAAGGGAAAAAAAAGAAAGAAATCAATATGAAATGATAACAGCCATCATCGCCATTTAAACGAGACATTAATTGGAAGATTTAATTAATCCTGTGAGGCGGGGTTTGGGAGGACTTGAAATGTTCTCGCCGTAGTTAATTGCTGGAAAATTGACTGCTGGGCTCGGTTGTTGTCGTTGGAGGACAAAGAGCCCTGGCAGCGCCTCACACCCAGGAAGGGATGCAGGGGTGGACTGAAACATTCCTTGTTCCCATCCCTGGGGCCGTGGGATGCAGCTCTGATCCCTCATGGGGGTGGTTTTGGGGTGTAGCAGGTGGATTTTGGGGCTCCCCACCCTCAAGGCTGTGGTTTCCGGGTACCTTGCTCTGGGTTTGGGGTGATGCTGACCGGGATCCCGGCCTGGGATGGCTCCTTAGGGAAGCAGAGGGATGGGGCTGGCAGCTCCTGGTCGAGATAAGACCCAGGGCTGCACCTCAGCCTGGCTCTGCCTTCCTGGATCCTTCCCCTGTTCCCGTTCTCTGGGATCTCACCTTGCCCTAAATCCATCCCTGCATCCATCCCTGCATCCATCCCTCTCACTTCCCATCCCCAAATCCCCCCCAGCCCCGACTCCCCGGTGTCCCCACACCCCAGAGGTGACAGGGACACCGTCACTGTCCCAGGTGAACCCAGCACCCCCCATCCTGCAGCTGCCCCCGGGTCCCGGAGCTCACCCACTGTGGATAATTTATGGAATCAGTCAAACCACAAAAAAAAACCCAAGGAAAAAAAAAAAAACAACAACCCAGGCACGATGGGAGTTAATGGATTTTTAGCCCGGAAGGGACCGTTCTGCCCTGATGCTCTGCACAATGTGCTGTCCAACAACCCCCAAAAGTGTCACTGGCACCGGGACAGAGCCACCCCACCCCCACCTTCCCTAAACTCAGGGCACCCCTGTGGGC
This sequence comes from Corvus hawaiiensis, assembly GCF_020740725.1. Classification (NCBI taxonomy): domain Eukaryota; kingdom Metazoa; phylum Chordata; class Aves; order Passeriformes; family Corvidae; genus Corvus; species Corvus hawaiiensis. Next base: position 96,830,075 of record NC_063213.1, on the reverse strand, counting down.
ACGGGATTGTCCCCACATGGGCACGGGACCCCCTCAGATGGGCACGGGACCCCCAAAGATGGGCACAGAACCCTCCAAGTGGGCACAGGACCCCCTCAAGTGGGCACAGAACCCCCCCCCAAATGGGCAAAGGACCCCCACATATCCCGGGGTGCTGGAAAGGACAGACCCAGCAGCGGAGGGGACACAATTCCAAGAGTTATGGGAGGCTCTCTGCCAGTCCCATGGGCATTCCTGGGATGCACCCGGAATGGGAGTTGAGATGCCTGGAGAGGGGACAACGACTCCTCGGAGAGGGGACAATGACTGCTCCGACCTTGGCCTCCAGCAGCCCATTAATTCCAGGGAAAATTGGGTTTTATGGCTCTGCCTGGCTGATGATTTCTCCTGCTCTGGGATGATGCATTAAAGGACACCTCAGCCCTCTCACATCCTGTCCCTGCCACCCCCGGCGTGTCCCTGCTGTCCCCCAGCCCCTCTGACAGCACCCACAGCCTGCCCCGAGCAGGGGGGACCTGGCCATGGTCACCCCAAGGGTTGCACCTTGGTGGAGCCTCACCCATCCCTGTGGAATTCCAGATTCCTGCTGTGCTGGGGGTGCTTTTGGGAGGTCCTGATCCTGCCTTGAGGGTGCCAGGCAGTGCCAGGCAGTGCCAGGGTGGATGTCCCCTGTCACCAGAGGAGAGGAAGGTCACCCACGCCCCCACCCAGGGCATGCAGGGGACATCTCCCAGCTGGGAAAGGCTCTGTGGATTCAGGATAAATCCCAAACCTCACCCCGAACCCCCAACCTGGCCACAAAGGCCTTGTTCCCCGCCCCCAATTCCTCACTTCTGTCCCACAAGCAACCCTTCTATCCATGCCCAGACCCTTCCCCAGGGGCTTCTGCAGCCCCAAATTCCCCACGGACACCGAGATCATTCCCTGTGGGATCTGAATCCCACCCTGGTGGCAGGGAAGGGGTGGAGGGAGGGGACATCGCCTCCCCGCTCTCTGTCCCCCCCGCTGCCGCCACTCCAGCTGCGAAATGACCCATTTCCTGCCAAGCCAGCCCCAAAGCGGGAATCCTGGAGCTGGATCCTGGAATTCCCGGCTGGAATTCCAGCAGGGAGTGCTTGGAAAGGAGAGTGAGGGATTGCAGCCGCCCAGAGCACAATAAAAGACACCCAAAGCCACGGGGAAGCTGCGCCAGGAAAAGTGTGGAAATTTGGGGCTGAGAGGGTGGGAGGGAGGGGGTGGGCGAGCGGCTCCAAGCTCGGGGTGCCCAAAGCTCCCCCCGGGACTAAACCTGCTTGGATTAAAGCCCTCCGGAGCTTCCCGAGAGGAGGGAATCCCGCTGGAGCAAAGCTTGGATCCCCGGGAGTGCCCTCGTGGTGATGGTCGCAGGAAAAACCCAATCCCAAAGTATCCATGTCCCATCCAGCCCCTCTGGAGGAGGCAGCGGGAAGGATCCCCCATTCCAACAGGGACAGGAGCATCCCTGGACGCTCTGGAGGAGGCAGTGGGAAGGATCCCCCATTCCAACAGGGACAGGAGCATTTCCAGCGTCTCTGGAGGAGGCAACAAAGCCAGGAATGGGAAGGATCCCCCATTCCAACAGGGACAGGAGCATCCCCATTCCCTCCCCGCCCCCTGGGGGAGTTTTACGTAAAAGCGGTGGGAAGGGGAATGGAGGGAGACTCGCGGTTTGGTTTTTTTCTTTTTTTGGTCGGTGGTTTTTTTTTGTCTTTTGTCTCCCCAGAGCTAAAAAAAGCCACAATTAAGGGATTCTTTCAGCTCCTAAAAAGCCCCGACGATCCCTCCGCTGCCAGCGCAGGAGCGGCTCCATTATCTCTGCCTGGAGAGATAAGGATGCTCCTCATTCCTGCCTCTCCTCGTCCTCATCCTCCACATCCCTCTCCCAAATTCCCGTCCCCAGCTGGGAGGGCGGAATTCTCGGGGCTGGGAGGGCAGCGGGGAAGGATCCAAAGTCCCGGCGGATTTTTGGGAAGCCGGGAAAGGAATGGGGTCATTCCTTTGGACCGGGAAAAGCGGCGGAGATGCTTGGATGGAGAGGGGGAGAGGGGTCAGGAGAGGAACAGAGGAGGTGACAGGAGAGTGGTGGAGGGGACAGGACCTCCCCCAGGTCGCTTCAAAGCAGATAAGAGGGGAAAAAAACATGGGAAAAATGCGTGGGGAAGGAATCCTGCCCGGGGATGGAGCAGCTGCTCCCAACAACACCCAGAGCAGCAGCGCAGCTCAAGATTTCCACCAGGGAACCCTCGGGGACGGGACTCGGGGTTTGTCCCAGCCCCACACGCTCCGAGGGCTGTGCCGGACCCATCCCAAGGGAAAAAGGGGTCCAGCCAGACCCCTCTGTCCATCCCACACCCAGGGGGCTTCCGGATTATTATCGATGACAAGAAGAGCGGGAGGACAAGCGGCTCCTTCCCCTTCTGCCGACCCCTCGGGGACACCCGCAGGACACTCAGAGCTCCAATTCCCATCCCGTCCCGAGCTCCGCACCCTCTCGCACCCCAAAACCCTCCCAGCCAGCCCCGAGACAGACCTGGGATGGACAAACCCTCGCTGTCCCCGTGCCACCGGCACCGCCCGTCCCCGAGCTCAGCCTCCCCTCCCGTCACCAGGAGGAGCCTCCCGGGCTGGGCCGGGCAGCTCCGGGGGGGCCGCGCCCGCCAGGAGCCCCCAGACCCCCCAAAATCACCCCCCATGGGCACCGGGGGTGCTCCGAAGCGGGGCCTGGCAGGTCCTGGCAGCTGCGTACAGCACCTTCCCTTCTCCTGCCCGTCTGCAGGGGTGGGGATAAAGGCGAGGGAGCCCTGAAATCCTTGGAAAACAGCTGGCACGGCGCTGGCACGGCCGGCCCCGGCACGGTTATTTACCGAGAGCACAAAGCCGCGCTCCGGCCCCTGGTTGGACACGGATCGGGATTAATCCCTCTCATCCCTTAATCCCGGCATCCCGCCGCGGATCCCATCTGGTGCCGAGCCCTCGGGATGGGATGGGACGGGCGCTGGAGCTGCTCCGGGAATGGGCTGGGAGCAGGGAAGGAGGTTTGGGAATCGTTGCTGGGTGGATCAGGGTGAGCGCTGCACCTCCCTGTGCCACCCCCTGGCACAGAATTCCTTGGAAGAGGCACGGGAAAAGGAAAATGGGATCCCTCATGTGGGGCCCTGCCTCTCTCCATCCCTCTTCTCCATCCCTGTCTCCCTATCTACCAAAAATATTAAAAAATAAAAATACGAATTAAAAAAAAAAGGGAAAAGGGAAAGGGAAAGGGAAAGGAGAAGGAGAAGGAGAAGGAGAAGGAGAAGGAAAAGGAAAAGGAAAAGGAAAAGGAAAAGGAAAAGGAGAAGGAGAAGGAAAAGGAGTAGGAAAAGGAAAAGGAAAAGGAAAAGCTTTAAAGACATTTAAAGATGGCAGCATCTCCCAGTCATTTCTCCACCTTCCTGACCTCTCACAACATCCCTGGGGACTTCAACCGGTCCAACCAGTTCCCACCAGTTCGTTTTGGGGGTCCCCCAGCCCAGGGCTCAGCCAGGTGATCCCTGCCCTTCCCTCCCTCCCTCCCAAATGTTGGGATGAGATCCCACCCCTCGGTCCCTGAAAGGCTGGGGGGGGGGTGCTCCTGGGGAGGGGGTGCTGTGCCCAGGGCGGGGTGGGACGACGGAGCTTTGCAAACTGGATCCCAGTTTGACCAGTTTGACCTGCCCAGTCTGCCCAGTCGGGCTCTCTGCCGTCACAACGGTGGCAGCGCGGCTCCGTTCATTCATCCCTCCCTCCATTCATTCCCATCTCCTCCTGAATTATTGATGCCCCCGGGCGGTGACTCAGCGGGAGCCGGGGGCCGCTCGGGAACGGGAACGGGACACGGGGAGCGGGGAACGGGAACGGGACACGGGACACTTCCGCAGCCTCCGGACACCCCCGCGCTCCCGGCGGGATGCGGATTCCCCCCGGGAAAGGATCCCGGAGCGGAGCGCGGCGTCCTCAGCCAGAGAGCAGCATCCCTGAGCAGGAACCAGCATTCCCAGCTGGAATAGAGCATCCTCAACCAGAAACCAGCATTCCCAACTGGAATTCACCATCCCTGAGCAGAAACCAGCATTCCCAGCTGGAATAGAGCATCCCTGACCCGAAACCAGTATGTCCAACTGGAATACAGAGTCTCCGACCAGAAACCTGGATCTCTGAGCAGAAACCAGCATTCCCATCTGGGATAGAGAATCCCTGACCAGAACCCAGCATTCCCAACTGGGATAGAGAATCCCTGACCAGAACCCAGCATTCCCAGCTGGAATACAACATCCCTGAGCAAAACTCAGCATTCTCAACTGGAATACAGCATCCCCGACCAGAAGCCAGCATTCCCAACTGGAATAGAGCATCCCTGACCAGAACCCAGCATTCCTGACCCGAAACCAGCATTCCTGACCCAAAACTAACATTCCCAACTGGAATAAAGCATCCCTGACCAGAAAACAGCATTCCCAACTGGAATTCAGCATCCCTGACCAGAAACCAGCATTCCCAGTTGGGATGTAGCATCCCTGACCCGAAGCCAGCATTCCTGACCCAAAACCAGCATTCCCAACTGGAATAGAGCATCCTCAACCAGAAACCAGCATTGCCAACTGGAATTCAGCATCCCTGACCCGAAACCAGCATTCTCAGTTGGGATGTAGCATCCCTGACCTGAAGCCAGCATTCCTGAGAGGAAATTTGTATTCCCAGCTGGAATAGAATATCCCTGAGCAGAAACCAGCATTCCCAGCTGGGATACAACATCCCTGACCAGAAACCAGCATTCCCAACTGGAATAGAGCATCCCTGAGCAGAAACCAGCATCCCTGACCAGAAACCAGTATGTCCAACTGGGATACAGAATCCCCGACCAGAAACCCGGATCTCTGAGCAGAAACCAGCATTCCCAACTGGAATAAAGCATCCCTGAACAATAACCAGCGTTCCCGACCAGAACCCAGCAATCCCAACTGGGACACACCATCCCTGACCAGAACCCAGCATTCCCTACTGGAATTCAGCATTCCTGACCAGAACCCAGCATTCCCATCTGGGATACAACATCCCTGATCAGAAACCATCATTCCCAACTGGAATTCAGCATCCCTGAGCAGAAACCAGCAATCCCAACTGGGACACACCATCCCTGACCAGAATCCAGCATTCCCAGCTGGAATTCAGCATCCCTGGTACCCAGGTATCTCCTGGGAATCAGTCCCCAGGTTCCAAACCAGTTGCATCCCAGGCCATCCCAGTGCCGGACATTCCTGGCTGTGGTGCTGCCCTGCTCCCACATCCCAGCCCGGACATCTGATCCCGGCTGGATCCCGGTGAAACCGAAGCCCTCTGCTCCGTGTTTTCCCCCAGCTCCAGCAGCCAGGAGTGATGAATTCCGTGCAGGAAGGAATTCCACCCTCCCAGCTCCTGCCTCTGGAGATGGAGGAGCCGGGAGATGCCGAGCCGGGAAGAAAAGGAGGGAAAACCGGAGGTAATTTGGGTAAAAGTGGAAGAAATGAGAGGCCCAGGGTGCTCTGAGCACCATCCAAAGGGTTTTTCCAGGAGTCTCCCCCCATCCAAGGCTTTGTGGTCTCTCCATCCCCGCCTTCCCAGCCCCTCCCCTCTCCCCCCACCCCCGTCTCGCCACCAAATTAAAAGCGTTCCCGCTGCCGGCAGCAATAACTCATCCAACGTCTAATGCTCAACATTTTGTCAGGATTATCCCGATTAACCCAGAATTAATCCTGATCTCAATGTTAACAGGATTAGCGTTCAAATCGGATTAGGTTTTTTAAACCGGACCCCTTGACTAAAGGAAGGCGCCGTCCCCCTCCAGATGTGGGCGGCAGCCAGATGTGAGCGGGACTCCCTGTCTTGGGATGGGCTCCGGGATGGGTTATTCCCACACCCTGATCCCGACACCCAGCACCTGCCCGACCCTCTGCAGGTGACAACGCCGGGATGTCGCGTCCCCAAGACGAAGCCGCCCCTCTGCCCCTGGACACGGGGGCTGCTCGTCCCCTCTTCCCGTTTTTCGTCCCCTCTTCCCGTTTTTCCCCCCCGTTCCTGCGGGCAGCCAGAGGCTCCGCGTGCCCGATGAATATTTAAAAGCCTGGATCCTCTGCAGCCTCATGAATATTGACGCTGCTGCTCGCCCCACACCTTCCCTGTCCCACCCCTCGGAGGGATCGGGATGGGGCCAGGATCTTTCCGGGAGAAGGGAGATCCGAGGCATGTCCCATAGTCCAGGCATGCTGAGGGCGCTGAGTTCGGAGCACCAAAAATGCTCCTTTTCTGCCCCCAAAAAAGTGGGTGGGGCAGTGTCACTGCTCGCAGAGGGGCAGGAGAAGGTCCTGGTGGGGCTGGAAGGGATTTGGGATTGGGAAGAGCCCCAACGAGGGCACACCTGGCCCCGCTTCTCCTCATCCCACGCCTCTTTCATCATTAATTATCCTCCTCGCAGCAAATTCAGATTTTTATCCCTGGATTTTCTTTCCCTGTGTCCCCAACGGGAATGCCCAGCCTGGAATCCACCCCACCACGAGTCCCTGGACAAACGGGGATCCTGCTCCAGCTGCTCCCCTGAGGCTGAGGTGACCCCATGACGAGGATTAGGGTGGGATATGTGGCAGGAGATGCTTTTTGGGGGTGAGGGTGACATTCCTGGTTCCATCCCTGCTACCTCGACCCTCACCCACCCCTTTCCCGACTGGGGCTGAGCCACTGTCCCTGCTCTGCCTCGGGTGACAGAATCTTCCAAAAATAATCCGATTACTGCATCCTTTGGGATGCTGATGGATGGGGAGCAAAGCCGAGCGTGAGGAAGCAGCGGAGAGGGGGCAAGGGACAAACCCAGGCCGGGGATCGAGGGCTGAGCACCGAGGAGAGGAGCAGGCACAGGGGGACACGGGACAGTGACAGGGACAGGGCGGTGACAAAGCTCAGCTCTCTGGAATCCGAGGCAGGATTTGCTGGCACAGCTGCGGACAGGGAGCCAGGGAACGCCTGTGGGCACATCCCTGGGGAAAAAACGGCTGCGAGGGTCTGTTTGAAGTGCAAAAAACCCCAAAAGCGGCTTCAGCAGGACGAGCCAGAGGGGGAGAGCCCCAAATCTGGGATTCAGCCCCCGACGCTGCCGCAGGTTGTGCGGTGGAAAATCCAATCCCGTCCGTTCCCCGCCGTGCCTCAGTTTCCCCAGTCCTACATTGAGGATGCCACTCCCATTCCCAGCACGCCGATGGGGTGGGTGCCATCCCCGGCCGTGGCAGGGGTTTGGGATGGGGCGGCCTTTAAGCTTCTTTCCACTCCAAACCATCCTCCGTTTCCATGATCACAAATACTGACAACCGCCGGGATCGATGGATAACAACGGAGAGCAGCTCCCGGAGAGGCTAGAAAACCAGCGAGGATCCCAAAAACACAGCGAGGAGATTGAAGCAGCCTCTCCCTCCTCTTTACCCACCCCAAATCCCCCTTCCCATCGCGAAAAACCCATCGGGCAGCGGGCGCGGGTCCCTCTGGGAGCGCGGCGGAGCCGAGGCCGGAGGGAGGGCGCCGGGGGGAGGCTGGAGCGGGAGCAGCGGGATGGCAGGAGCCGAGCCCGGCTGCTGTTTGCTCATCTCCTGCACGGAGTAAATACCGCGGCCTGCCTCTAATTCTGCCTGGGCGAGCGCCGCCGAGGTGGAAATGGCTTCCCGCAAGGAGACGCGGAGCTCCCGGGAAGCCGCAGCCCCGTTCATGAGGCTGGAGCGGGAGCCGGCCACGATCCCGGTGTGGATAAAGCAGCTCCAGACATTTGTTTTAAAGACAAACGTGTCCTGAGCGTCCCTCGCCGCTCCCCCGCCCGCATCCCCGCCGCTTTCCCCCCTCTGTATCTCTCGCTTCGCTGCCTTTGATGTTCCTTTAAAGTCCCGGCTCCAAAGCAGCTCTCCCGAGCCTTTGGATCTTCCCGTTCCTCCCGCATCCCACCAGGAGCCGGCCCACCCCCCGCATTAACGCAGCGGGAACCCCCAGCCCTCGGTGCTGCCTCTCCATAGGAGTTCCCAGCAGGATCTTTCCCCCCCCGCCTTGGATGTGGCCCTGGGCCTCCCAAACCTCTGCGATGCCCCTTCCCAGGATTTTCGGGCAGGGAGGGTGGGAGCTGGGGTGGGATTCAGGTGATGGAAAAATGGAGGCAGGGCTGGGATGTCCTGGATGAGGGACTCGAGAATCCGCCTGGGGACTCGGGGGGCTGGCAGCAGCGCGACAGTGACACGGAGGTGGCGGATCGATGGCTCGCAGCGATGGCTCGCAGCGAGCGCACGCCCCAGGGGAAGGCACAGCGGGGGCCGGCTCGATCTGGAAGCCGCGACAAAAATCCCGGCGATGTGCTGGGGCAGGAGGACGGAGCCGGCCAGGGGTTGCTCCACGGGCACGTGGGGATGTGGGGATGAAAGGCTTGGGGACAGCGTGACACCCTGGACCCCCCCCTCTGCCACCAACACCCGCGAGATCTGCGACCGACAAACGCAGCAGCGCAGGGACCCCCCCCGCCCCAAATTCCACGCCTGGGGAGCCCCAGATCGCAGCCACCACCTGTCCCCAAGCAGATGGGGACACCAGGGCATCAGCAGCAGCCACATGTCCCGTGCCTGGGGGTCCCTGGGAATCCAGCACAGCCTTTTCCACCGTCCTATCCCCAAATCACTCCCCTCTCTTTATCCAAGGAGCCACCTCTGCCCCCCCCCAGCAGCCGCGGGTGGCAGCTGGACACAGCCAGGGACCCTAAAAGGGCCGTGAAACTTTTATTTTGGGGTGGGTGGGAGGCAGCTCCCCCAGCTGAAGGAGCCCGCGGGGGACACAGGTGGCGGCGGTGGCCTCAAGGAAGCCGCCAGCAGCTGCTCCCCGGGCTCGGGCTCCCCGCGGGGCTGCGCCCGTGACGAGCCAGCCCCAGCTGCCTCATGCCCCACTTGGCAGCGGGGTCAGGGCTGGGATTTATCCCACAGCACATTCCCACAGCGGGGAGAGCCGGGAGGATGCTCCTCTTGCGAAGTTTGGGTGGAAAAATAGGGCATTAGTGAAAACCCGTCCCTGTGGAACCCTGTGGGGTGGGGACTCCTAAAGTCCAGCCCCGCGAAAAATCGGGGGGGGAAAATGACAAAATGTGCGGGTTTTGTGCCTTCCCTCCCCTCGCAGTGCCAGGAATGTCCCCGGGAGCGCGGGGCTGTGGGAACCGGGACAGCTGAACCTGCCGGGAGCCGCGGTCCCACACCGCAAACACTCCGGGAATGAAAACTCGGCACAAGTGCGCGCATCCCGCATTTCCCGGCCCCAGCCGGGCGCGGAGGTTCCCTGCTTTTTTTTTTTTTTGTTTGTTTTCCACGGGAAGAACGAACCCACCAGGGACAAGGCGCCAAGGTCAGCCGGCAAGGCGGGCGACCTTGAAGCGCTGCCAGGACGGCCCTGGGCGAGGAGGAGGAGGAGGAAGAGGAGGAGGAGGGAGGGACACGGGGACTTCCAGCTGCCACACAGAGGCCGGGCTGCTCCCGAGGTGCTGGCAGGAGCCACCGGGCGGGGACAGCTCCAGGAGGCTCCGGGCAGCATCCCCTTGGTGGGACAGGTGGCTCCAGGGACAAAGCTCCAGGCACGACAAAGCCAACACTGAGGATTTCTCCGTTTTTCCATGATTTCTGAGCGCCAGGGATGGGAAAGGGATGAGGCCTCTTCCCCTCCCGGACACTTCAGCTGGATAAACAACTTTGTTTTCTGGCCTGGAGATCCCTCAGCACCAAATTCCAGTTTGGGAATCCCGTTCCTCTTCCCCTTACTCCAGGAATCTCCCAACACCAAATCCCAGATTGCAAATCCTGTTCCTCTTCCCTCTCATCTAAAAATCTTCCAGCACCAAACACAATCCTGAAAATCTCATTCCTGCTCCCCTTCCATCCATCCTGTGAGGTGCTGCCACAGCCCCTCCCATCCTGAGACTCCCAAGATCATCTCCTGCCCCATTATCCAGGATTTTTGGGGAATGAGGGGGGTGAGGAGCCTGGAAAGGGAACAGGTGCTGGGCACCACCGAGCAGTGGGGAGGGTGGCAGGTCCCGGAGCCCGTCAGGGAAAAGGGATGGGATCAGCTCCAGAGCTCCAGGAGGAGGAAGAAGAGGAGGAGGAGGAGGCTGGAAACCAGAGCAACCCCTGTATCCCTGCCTGGGAGCAGCCACCAGGATGGAGCTCCACGCATGGCCTTCCGACCCCATCCAGATCCGGCCTTTTCCCGGCCTTTTCCCAGAATTCTGGTCAAGGAAACAACTCCAGAGCAGCAGGATTTGGCCGTGGGATGAGTGGTCAGAACGAGGGCAAGCCACAGCCTCACGGAACAACTCACAACTGACCCCGAGCCCCAAAAATCCCTCTCACAACCTTAAACTTCAGCTGAGCTGAGACCAAACGACTTCAGCTCAGGAAAAAAAAACCAACAAAACCCACCCTGAGCTCCCACCCTCCGTCCACAGCCGGGGTGGCCAAGCACATGCATTTCAAAGAGAAGCAGGAAAAATCTGAAATACTGACCTTAAAGCTCCAGTAGTTGGGTTGCTAACAGAAAAAAAAGATAAAACAACAGAAGAAACACACACACACACACACAAACAAAAAAACACCATTAAGATTCTTGGTTTGACTTTCGTTTTCCCTTTGAGAATCGCTGAGCTCGAATTTAAACCTGCTCTGGTTCCTGCCCCTCCCAAAGGGTTGCGGGAGTTTCGGGGAGCAAGCAGGGGGTGGGGATTGAAGCAAATTGGGGTGAAAAAGGAGGGAAAGGGGGGTGTGACGCCAGCCCAGCATCGCTGCTGGTGTCACTGGTGTGCCCAGCCCGTCCTGGCACTGCTGCGGTGCTGGAAGTCACAACAATGTTCATTTTTAATGGGATTTTCCAATCCCCCCTTCCCCTTTCCCTGCCCCCTCCCTCTGCCGTGTTGTCACCGGTGTCAGAGCAATGTGCCACCGCCAGTGACAGGAGCTGGCACTGCTCACAGCCCAGCGAGCCCGGCAGCTCCAGGGCTTCCCATTCCCGAGGATCGCCAGCGGGAGACTGGAATCCCTGAGGATGCTCGGGGCAGCAGCACCACAACCCCACCGGGGTGGGCCGGGGGTTCAGGACCCCCTCCCGCAGCAGCACGGCCAGGATGGGGCTGTGGGATCCCAGCGGGCCACAGGATCATGGAATTATGGAATGGTTTGGGTGGGAAGTGATCTTGAACTCATTCCCCATTCCAGCGGGATCCCACAATTCCAGTTCCCAGCCCCATCCAACCTCCCGCAGGAGGGAAGGTGGATCCGGTGACAAGGGGTGGGATGCAGGGACAAGGGGTGGGATCCACCTGGCTGGAAGGAGAAATCCCCGGGATAATGATGGGTGAGGTGGGAGAAACAGGAACAAAGCAGCTTTTTTCCCAAACGGGATTTTATTGGGATCAAAGTTCTCCTCTGCTCTGTCCTCCCCTCTCACACCCCACCCATCCTCTCCTTTTCATCCCCCCACCACCACCCCTGAGCCTGCAAACCTCATTTGTTACTTCGAAGTTGATTTTTTAAAATGAGCATTTAAAACCCAAACCCCTGCACCGAGCTCCCAGTGCCCCCCAGTCCCCGGAATGCGCCGCCAAGGAGAAGCTGCAAAAATACGGGACCATCCCAGATTTTTTATCCCAGGAATTCCCCCATCCACGGGCAGATTTGCTGCTTCGCTCCCTTCACTTCTTGCTGATTTCCCCCTTCTGCTGAGCAGGAGGCCGAGCCCACGAGCACCAACACAAATCCACCTGTTCGCCTCATCCCAAACCTCAGCTCATCCCAACCCCATTCTCATTCCAGCCCCATTCCCATTCCAGCCGCTGCTCACATCAGTATTCCACACAACACCGGGAGTTTCCAACCTCAACCAACCCCCCAAAAAAAGCGTTTTAGAAGCGCTTTGAGTCAAAGAGCGCCGAGGTTTCCTGCAGACAAGCCTGGAGGCACAAAGGTCTTTTCCAAAGGCACGCCGTGCCTCAGAGGCACCGGCAGGAACAGCAACTCCCAGCCGGGATCACCCGGCTGGAGATAACGCCCAGCAGGAGCCCAGCCCGCCCCGGGAATGCCGAGCTGTCCCAAAACATTCCCTGGAAAAGGAGAAGCCGCCTCACAGTGTTTTTTTGGGGGGAAAACGAGCGGAGCCACCCGGAGCGTGGAGCCACGGACGCGGCGCTGCTGCGGCAGCCTCGGATGCAGGGGCGGGATCAAGGAAAGGGAGCTGGGAACAGGAAAAGGGAGCTGGGAACAGGGAGAGGGGTGTGGGGACAGGGCAAGTGAGTCTGGGTGCAGGGCAAGTGGTGCTGGGTGCAGGGCAAGTGGTGCTGGGCACAGGGCAAGTGATTGTGGGTGCTGGGCAAGTGATGCTGGAGGTGGGTAAGTGATTCTGGGTGCTGGGCAAGTGACGCTGGAGGTGGGTAAGTGGTTCTGGGTGCTGGGCAAGTGATGCTGGACACAGGGCAAGTGATGCTGGGCTCAGGGCAAGTGATGCTGGGCTCAGGGCAAGTGACGCTGGGCACAGGGCAAGTGATGTTGGGTGCAGGGCAAGTGATGCTGGAGGTGGGCAAGTGATACTGGCTGCAGGGCAAGTGATGCTGGAGGTGGGCAAGTGATTCTGGGTGCTGGGCAAGTGATACTGGCTGCAGGGCAAGTGATGCTGGAGGTGGGCAAGTGATTCTGGGAATAGGGCAAGTGATTCTGGGCACAGGGGAAGTGGCACCGGGCTCAGACAAACCAGCAGCACCAGTCCCCCCCGAGGCCTGCACAGCACCATCCCCGGTTCCAGCAGTGCCCTGTGCCCATCCCAAGCCTCCGGCCCCGGGAGAGGCTCCGGCAGCTCCCCGGGCTCGGCTGGAGCCAGCCCCGGCTCCCTGCGGGATTGCCCGAGCCCCGGGATGTGCCAGCCCTGCCTGGAGCCGGGAATGGGCCCGGGAAGCTGCAGGGGCAGCAGTTCTGTCTCTGCTCCCGTGCCAGGCCCGGCTGCTGCTCCCGGCGAGGTCTGCGCCAGGCGCCTTCGACAAAGCGGATTTCAAATGGACGGGATTTTTCTTTCCAGCTGATTTTGGCTGGACAGGGCTCCGTGCCCCGTCCCTTCCCTCCCAGCAGCCGCTTCTCCCCACCAGTTCGCCCAGCGCCGGCTCCCCAAGGCCTGGCTGTGCCGATGTCACACCCGGGGGACGCTCAGGGGCTCACCCCCCTCCTAATTCCTTAATTCCTTAATTCTTTAATTCCCTAATTCCTTCCTTCCGTTTAACAACTGAAATGGGCCTTCCCTGAGATCTGATGTTCCAGCATTGCCAGGAAAAGCTGCAGCCAAACCAGTTTGGCCCAGTCTCCAAAGGCCCCCAGCCCAGTCCGTGGCAGGAGGAGATGCTCCTGACTTTTTCCTTCTCCAACTTTTCCTTTTTCCCCTCCCCTCCCTGCTCTTCATTTTTGCTGTGGAGGAGCCTCGGTAATTTTCCTGTGCCCTGATATTGCTGATCCTATCTGGTGCCAGCGCCGGGTGTGGATTTTATTTATTATTTTGGGATGACTGGACAAGCTTATCACCGAGCCCATAAATCACAACCCCACCGCGCACCACGGCTCTGCAGCCGACCGCTGAGGAGCCCCAAGTGCCGCGGGAGCGAATCCAGAACATTCCGGCAGCGATTTCGGCTGGGCACCGTGACCTGCGGGCACAGGGTGGCACAGCACCCATCCCTATCCCAGCTCAGGGGATCCAACCCTTCCCTGGGAGTGTGGCACCGCCCAGGCCGAGCCCTGGGGGACAGGGACACGCTGCCTGTCCCCTGCAGGGAGCCAGGAGCATCCAGGGCTGACAATCTGGCGCTGCCCGCCAGCGCCAAGCGGGCCATGGCCAGCACCGCGCGGCCCTTTGTGGGCTCCATCTGTCCCTGCTGGCACTGGTGCCACCCCTGGCACCATGCCCAGCCCGACCTGCACCCATCCCAAATATCCCAAAGCACACAGGATGCACCCCAGAGTGTCCCGGATCAGGCACAGCCACGTCCCTGCAGCCCCCGCAAAAGCGGGGACAGAGCGGTGACAGCCCCAGCGCGGTGCCTAGGTCCCTGGCAGCCCCTCCCAGGCTGGATTTGCCCAAAGAGGAGGGGAGAGGAGAGGGCCGGGGTGGAATTAACATTTCGCTGGCTCTTCAAAAGCATCAAAGGGAGATAATGGGCCGGGAGAGGATTGGAAGCGACAGCCTCGTTCCGAGCCATGAAGCAGGCGGCTCCTTGCAGCAGGACTCTGCAAGGTGCGGGGAATTACAGCGGCTGCGATTTATAATTACAATGAGAGTCATGTCCGTGGAGCTGCTGAACGAGGCAATAACGAGGAGCGGGGGCTCCCCAAAGCACGGGAATGACGGGCTGGAAAAGCAAGGAGGAGGTGGAGGTGGTGCCGTGAACCCGCGGCCGGGCACACGCGGCTGCTCTGCTCGGAGGGATGGACACACGCACGCACAGAGGCGGAAAAGCAGCGCTGGAGTGATGTAATCGAGAATATTTGGGAGTTAAGTTGGAAAAAAAAAAAAAAAGGTTGTTGTGGCTGTCCCAGGAGCAGAAAATAATGAAATCCAAGTGAGTCAGCGCCTTGACCGAGGGGGACTTCCCCTGGCTGGCAATTAAATCACAAATCTGGTGGTGATTAACGAGGCAGGAGACCGTGTCCCTCTCGAGCGGGCAGCAGCGGCAGCAGCCACCCCGGCACGCCGCACTCGGAGGGAGGACAGAGGTGGCTCCATCGGCTTTTTAATTAACTCATTTCCAGGAGTTCCGGCTTCCAATCGAGTCCCCCCCTCCCTCAGGCATCGCGTCTTGACAAACAAAAATCTCCTTGAAAAATAACAGTAAAGTGAATTTAATCTATTTCTCCTTATTAAAGTTTTGGGGTTGTTTTTTTTTTTAATGCTTTTTCAGCGCCAGTGCAAGTGAATTAAAGTGGAAATAGCAACATGACAAGACAGGGAGAAGAATGCAAACAGCGACCAGACAGAGCGGAGAGCGACGCCGGCACCGGGGGCTGCAGATTTTGTCACCTGAGGTCTCGCAATTATTGCAGGGACCTCTCAAACCTGAGCAGGGGAGGGGACAGCGGGGATAAGAGGGGATGCGAGGGGGCTGGGGCTCGTTCCCATCACCCGGGCTCCTCAGGGGGCTCCGTGTGACACCCAGAGCCCACCATGAGGAGAGTTCTGCTGGTTTTGCTGCTTCTCCTTCAGGCAGAGCCTTGGGCTCTGCTGTCCCTCCACCCGAAGAAGGCTCTGACGGCCATCGAGGTGACATCAGAGATGCCACAGCCGCCTGTCACAGCGGCTCAACGTCAGGCATCCCCCACAGACCCCCAGCACAACCACGCAGCTCCAACTTTCCCCTCCAGGCCCCTCCACCTGCCCCCGCACCTCCTCCTTTCCAAGCCCATTAGCGCTAATTACAGCCTTGACCTCCCCCCGCGGGCCCTGGGGACAGCCCAGGTCACACCAGAGCCCGAACACCGCTGGCCACTGGTGGCTTTGCCTCGCTGGCCCTGGCTCCAGCCGCCTCCTCTCCCGGTGCGAGGCGAATCTGCAGCGCCTGCTTGGAGCAGTGCATCAGGACGTGCTGTGCCGAGGAGCGGCCATGCTGGGGCTCCAAAATCTGCCTTCTGCAGCAGCCTCGGCCAAGGTCAGGCCCCCCTCCCGCGCTGCAGCTGCCCCAGGGACCGCGTTTCGTGCTCAGCACACCCCCAGCCTGCTCACGAGCGGAGCGGGGGGGGTCTCTGGTCCATCACTCGCCGATGCAGGAGCGCCCCGGAGCCGCGCACGGGGGTCAAGGTGTCCCTCAGTCGCCACCCCGCTGCCGGGCCAGAGGTTTTGGGGCAGGGCAGGGGAAGCTGGCAGCAGTTGGGCAGATCAGATGGCACGGTGGCCATGGCAACGGCACGGCGTAGGTGGACCAAACACAATAGGGACGTGCAAGGTAAAGCCGGCAGCGAGCAGGCAGCGAGCAGCGCTCCGCTCCCCGCCGCGCACAGCCCCGGCCAGCACCGCGTCCGATCCCCGGCAGCTTCGGCGTGAACCGCCCCCCCCCCCCCCCCCCCGGCTCCATCCGGCACCCCCAGCCTCAGCAAAGCCGGATAAATCCCCGAGAAACGCAAAGCACAAGGGCTGGAGCCTCAGCGGGGTCCCCTCGGGGGAGTCACAGCAGCCGCGTCCCCACCGCAGGGTCCCTGGGGAGGTCCCGGCACCGCGGGGGGGGCTGCGCACCCCCTTTCTCGGCAGAGCTGGGGGTGAGGAAGACCCCGATACGCAGCCGCTGCTGGAGCCCGCCCTGCCCTTCCTCTGTCCCCGCCTGAGCCGGGGCTGGCGGAGCCGCAGGGACAGCGGAGCCGCCGCTCCGGCTGCTGCAGGGCTTTGGCGTCCCCTCCTCCCCTAAAACCCAGCCCGGCTCGCCAGGACCCCCCAGGTGAGGGGCAGAAGGAGCCGGATTTGGGTTAGGAACCGCGGGAAACTTCGGGGCACGGAGGGATGGATGGATGGATGGATGGATGGATGGATGGACGGACGGACGGACGCGTTCACCTTGCCCGTGTGTGCCGGGGAGAGCAGGAATGCGCACAGCCCTTCCAAGGGGAGGAAGGGGCAGCGCCGGGAGCCCGACGGTGCCAAGGGGAGCATCCCACCTCCAATTCCTGGTGGGCACCTCCCTGCCGGACTGCTCCTCCCCGGGGCTGCCATCGCTGTCCCCATCCTGTTTTTTTTAGTCCGCACTTCTTGGGGACTTCAAGACCCCCTTCCATAAAAAAACCCCAAGGAGAAGTGGGGTGACCCACGGGGCTGTGCCTGACTCCAGAGCCCCCATTCCCAGCCAGCTCTGCTGTAACGAGCCAGGAATCGCTGCCTGCTGGGGGGAAAATGAGGGAATCGATAGGGCCGGCTCCGGCTGCAGTCCCAGGGACACGCACACACGCTCGTGTTACTCCCGACAGCCACGCGCGCTCCGCTCCACCATTTCAGCACTTCCCAGCGCCTCCCGTCACTCTCCACCTCTGGAGACCAAGATGACACCCGAGGGAAGAGCCCCGAGGGACCCCGCGACCCCTCTGCCACCCGCGTCACCTCAGCCAGCGCTCACCGTCCCCACTGAGCAGCCAGGTACCCCCAAACTAACCCGTGCGGGGCACCCAGTGAGGACGCAACGGTGCCAACCCCATGCCAAGGCCGCCTCTCCGTGTGCCACCTCTTGGGGGGCTGGGGTGAGGCGCGGCCAAACCTTTCCTGCCACCGCAGGGGTCCAGCTGGGTGTACCCCTGGGGGTCCCCGCGGTTCCAGCTCGGCCAGGTGAGCACCCACAAGCACCCGCAGGGCGCAGGGACACTGCGTGCCCAGGCCACCATCTGCCCCTCTCCGCTGCCCGAGGGGGGCAGAGGGGATCGGTGTCCCCTGCCGGGGCACAGGGACATGGGTGACAACGCGGAGCTGCCCTGGGACAGTGGGGGCTGCGCGGGGGGGTGGCATGGGCACCCCCGGGAGCTTTGCACGGCCCCCCTGTGCACCTGGGGGGCCAAGGTGAGCCCCCCCGGCTGCTGCACCAAAGGGCAGCGCAGCGACCATGGCACCCACAAACTGCCACCCGCTCCCCACCGCCAGCTTGGGGACCCCCAGGGAAGGGGGATGCAGGGAAAGGGGGCTGGAGGAAAGGGGGGAGCTGGAGAAAAGGGGGGGCATAAACAAAGGGGCAGCTGGAGGGGAAGCTCGAGGGGCTGCCCCTAGTCTAGGGCCAGGGTAAGGACACCCTCGGCTGCTGACGGGGATGGGAGAGAGGAACCGGGACCTCGGGGTGGGAATTTTGGGGAGGGGGGATACTGGGGTGGCACACCAGGACAGCTGGGGCAGGGGAGGTCGGGGGGGGGAACTGCTTCAGGGGGGTGGCGACACCAGCTCCGTAAGCACCCGGGGGGATGTGCCCCCTCCATCCCGCTCCATCCCGCTCCATCCCGCTCCATCCCGCTCCATCCCGCGCGTTCCCGCCCGGTACCTGCGGCAGGTGAGCGCGGCGGGTCGGGATCCGCAGCGCCGCTCGGCCCCGCTCGGCTCGGCTCGGCCGCGTTCGGCTCGCCTCGGCCACTCTCGGCCCCACTCGGCCCCGCTCGGCCCCGCTCGGCCGCGCTCGGCTCGGAGCCGCCACCTCCCGCCACCTCCCGCCGCCGCCGGCCCCGCGCGCCCGCCCCGCCCCGCCCGCGGCGCCGTCACCATGGCAACCGCGGCTCCGCCCCGCCCCCTCCCGCCGCCGGCAGGGGGCGCTGAGTGCGCGAGGGGCGGGGCCTGCGCGGGGGGGAGGGGCGGGGAGGGGGGAGAGCACGTGAGGGAATAACGCAGGGAAATACAGGGATAGGGACATGGAAACATCGGGATAGGGACATGGAAACACCGGGATAGGGACGTGGAAACACTGGGATATGGACATGGAAACATCGGGATAGGGACATGGAAACACAGGGATATGGACATGGAAACACCGGGATAGGGACATGGAAACATCGGGATAGGGACATGGAAACATCGGGATAGGGACATGGAAACACAGGGATATGGACATGGAAACATCGGGATAGGGACATGGAAACACAGGGATAGGGACATGGAAACACCGGGATAGGGACATGGAAACATCGGGATAGGGACATGGAAACACTGGGATATGGACATGGAAACACCGGGATAGGGACATGGAAACACCGGGATAGGGACGCGGAAACACAGGGATAGGGACATGGAAACACAGGGATAGGGACATGGAAACACCGGGATAGGGACATGGACATGGACATGGAAACACAGGGACATGGACATGGGTATGGACATGGATAACACCGGGATAGGGACATGGATATGGACATGGAAATACAGGGAGATGGACATGGAGATGGACATGGGTATGGACATGGATAACACTGGGATAGGGACATGGATATGGACATGGATATGGATATGGGTAACACCAGGATAGGGACATGGATATGGACATGGAAATACCGGGAGATGGATATGGACATGGAAATACAGGGATAACACCAGGATAGAGACATGGGTATGGACATGGATAACACCGGGATAGGGACATGGATATGGATATGGACATGGATAACACCGGGATAGGGACATGGATACAGACATGGAAATACAGGGATATGCACATGGATAACACCGGGATAGGGACACGGATATGGACATGGATGTGGATAACACTGGGATATGGACAGGGATCTGGACATGGATATGGACATGGATAACACCAGGATATGGATATGGATATGGATATGGATATGGATATGGATAGCTCAGGAATATGGACATGGATATGGACATGCACATGGACAACACAGGGAAATACAGGGATAGGGGCATGGTTATGGACACGGATAACACGTGGATACACATGGGTAACACATGGATACGCAAGGATTCACCCCTGGATTCACACCTGGATTCACCCCTGGATTCACACCTGGATTCACCCCAGGATTCACCCCTGGATTCACACCCCTCCATCAGCCCCCCCAGCACAGCGCCAGGGGGCTCCCCCCGTGCCCTGGCTCCACGGGACCCTCAGTGCCACCTGTGTCCGGTGCCACCTGTGTCCGGTGCCACCTGTGTCCCCTGCACGGCCCCCGCACCCCAGAGCCGACGGCACCATCGGGAAGGGCACAGGATTCCTGGGAACAGCCCCTCCCAGCAGGGAGAGCAGCACGCGCTCCTCCGTCCGCACAACGCCACCCCAAATTTCAGCCCCCCAGGACCCCCTCGGTGACAGCAGAGCCGGGCACAGGGCGGGGACACTGCCGGGCACAGGGCGGGGACACAGCCGGGCACAGGGCGGGGACACTGCCGGGCACAGGGTGGGGACACTGCCGGGCACAGGGCGGGGACACTGCCAGGCACAGGGTGGGGACACTGCCGGGCACAGGGTGGGGACACTGCCGGGCACAGGGTGAGGACACTGCCGGGCACAGGGCGGGGACACAGCCGGGCACAGGGTGGGGACACTGCTGGGCACAGGGTGAGGACACTGCCAGGCACAGGGTGGGGACACAGCCGGGCACAGGGCGGGGACACAGCTGGGCACAAGGTGGGGACACAGCCGGGCACAGGGCGGGGACACAGCTGGGCACAAGGTGGGGACACAGCCGGGCACAAGGTGGGGACACAACCGGGCACAGGGCGGGGACACAGCCGGGCACAGGGTGGGGACACTGCTGGGCACAGGGCGGGGACACAGCCGGGCACAGGGCGGGGACACAGCCGGGCACAGGGCGGGGACACTGCTGGGCACAGGGCGGGGACACAGCCGGGCACAGGGCGGGGACACAGCCCAGCCTCTCCTGCACTGGGGAAACTGAGGCACAAAAGCAGCTCAGCAAAGCAGCACCTCCCGGGCCTGCCTGCACCTCCTGCTTGCATCCCTGTCTGCATCCCAAACGTCATCCCAACCTTCATCCCTGCCTGCACCCACATCTTCATCCCCATCTGTCCCTCCACCTTCATCCCTTCCTTCATCCCTATCTGCCCCCCAAACCCCAAATTTCATCCTTACCTGGCCCCCATCCCTTCCTTCTTCCTCCCTTGCCTCCCAATCTGCACTTCCACCTTCATCCCAGCCTTCATCCCTTCATTCATCTCAACCTTCACCCAAGCCTTCATCCCAACCTCCATCCCAACCTTTATTGCAACCTTTATCGCAACCTTTATTGCAACCTCCATCCCAAACCTTCATCCCAACCTTTAACCCAACCTTCATCCCTTCATTCATCTCAACCTTCACCCAAGCCTTCATCCCAACCTCCATCCCAACCTTTATCGCAACCTTTATCACAACCTCCATCCCTTTCTTCATCCCAACCTTCATCCCAGCCTTCATCCCAGCCTTTAGCCCAACCTTCATTCCTTCATTCATCTCAACCTTCAAGCCAACCTCTATCCCAACCTCCATCCCTTTCTTCATCCCAGCCTTCATCCCTTCATTCATCCCAGTCTTCATCCCAACCTCCACCCCAACCTCCATTCCTGCCTTCATCCCAACCTTCATCCCAACCTCCCTCCCAACCTTCATCCCTTCATTCATCCCAACCTTCATCCCAACCTTTAGCGCAACCTTCATCCCAACCTCCATCCCAACCTCCATCCCAACCTACATGCCAACCTCTATCCCTTCCCTCATCCCAACCTCCATCCCAACCTCCATCCCAACCTCTATCCCTTCCCTCATCCCAACCTCCATCCCAACCTCCATCCCAACCTTCATGCCAACCTCTATCCCAACCTTCATCCCTTCATTCATCCCAGTCTTCATCCCAACCTTCATCCCTTCGTTCATCCCAATCTTCATCCCAACCTTTATCACAACCTCCATCCCTTTCTTCATCCCAACCTTCATCCCAAACTTTAGCCCAAACTTCATCCCTTCATTCATCCAAACCTTCATTCCTTCAGTCATCCCAATCTTCATCCCAACCTTCATCCCAACCTTTAGCCCAACCTCCATCCCTTTCTTCATCCCAACCTTCATCCCTTCATTCATCCAAACCTTCATTCCTTCATTCATCCCAATATTCATCCCAACCTTCATCCCAACCTTTAGCCCAACCTCCATCCCTTTCTTCATCCCAACCTTCATCCCTTCATTCATCCCAATCTTCATCCCAACCTTTAGCCCAACCTCCATCCCTTCATTCATCCCAACCTTCATCCCAACTTTCATCCCTTCATTCATCCCAACCTCCATCCCAACCTTCATCCCTTCCTTCATCCCACCCTTTATCACAACCTCCATCCTTTTCTTCATCCCCACCTTCATCCCAAACTTCAAGCCAACCTCCATCCCTTTCTTCATCCCAACCTTCATCCCTTCATTCATCCCAAACTTCGTCCCTTCATTCATCCCAAACTTCGTCCCTTCATTCATCCCACACTTCATCCCTTCCTTCATCCCAACCTTCATCCCTTCATTCATCCCAACTTTCATCCCTTTATCCCAACCTTCATCCCATCCTCCATCCCTTCCCTCATCCCTACCTGCCCCCATCCTCCCCATCCCCCCTGTGGCTCCCTGTGGCTCCAGGGGCCGGACACCTCCCCCCGGCTGCCATTGATTTATTCCCGAGCCCGATTTATTCCAGGCAGCTGCAAATCTGCTGCCGTCAGGCACGGAATGCTCAGCTCCAGCCTTTTCCTGGTGGTTTTTTTTTATTTCCTTGCTGCAGAACAGGACAGGCTGAAATCCAAGATTTTGGACACTTCATTTTTTTGGGAGCCTCAACTCCTGGTGGGCTCCGGGGCTCAACCCCACAAGGCAAGGCCTGGAGAGGAAGGGGTTAAACCACAATGCAGCTTTTCGCTGTTTATGGTCGAGAAATGGGTCTGTAATCCCTTTTTTCCCAGGATTTATGATCCATTTGCATAAAACCACGCGTTCCTGGTCCGTGTGGAAAAGCACATCCATGTGGATATTGGAACCAGGGATGGGGTATTGAGCAACCATAACATTATTTCCTTCAATATTCCCTATTTTCCCAAATATTCCTTATTTTTCCAACATTTCCCACCTTTGGATATCCTCAACATCAGGCACCATGGGGTGGCTCCATCCGAATCCCATTCCCAGAGCATCGACCATGGAATTACGGAACAATTTGGGTTGGAAAGCGCCTTAAAAATCCTCTCCTCCCACCCCTCTCCTGCCGGATTTGCCCCTCCCAGGGCAGGATTTACCCTGAAATCCTACAGCCAACATTTCCAGTGGCCTCTCATGCCATTCCCATTCCCATTCCCATTCCCATTCCCATTCCCATTCCCATTCCCATTCCTCTCCTTATCCTTAACATTCCCTTTTAACGCCTTCTCCCACCTGGATTTTAAATGATCCCGCTGCCCCTTTGGACTTCCCTGAAGATTTGCCACAATTTCCCCCCTGGATTTTATTTCCTCCTGCTCTGCCCATGATTAAAATGAACATTTCTCTCCCTTTCCCATTCCTATGCACGAATCCAATGGATTTTTGCCAGCCTGGAAGGCATGTTGGCATTTATGGAATGTTCCTGTTCACCTGTGATGTTCCCAACTCCCTCAGATGTGGATTTTTTTTTTTTAAATCCCAATAAAACAGCAAAACCTGGGATTCTGAAATCCCTCCCAGGCTCCTCTGGAATAGCAAAGAGAGTTTCAAACGTTCCAGGCAGAGCTGGATCCCATTGTCATTTAAAGGTTGGCACCTGAGTTTTCCAGGAATTCTGGATTCCTGTTATTATTTACTGCCTGTGGGGGAAATGAAGGAAAAGAAGGAGGGAAAAGGAAAAAAAAAAAAAAAGGATTTTGTAGGATTTTGGGGTGTTTTGGTGAGGAGTGAGGGACCCTCTGCAACCAAACCCCAAAAATCCAGGTTGGGTTCACCTGGAGCTGAGAGATTCCTGGGCACCCCCCAATGATCCCACTGGTTCAGGAATAAAGGAGATAATTCCCAAATCCAGATCACCTTTCCTTCACCTATAAAAATCCTCAGCTGCTTATCAGACCTGAGCCAACCTGAGCTGGATTTTTTCTTATTATTTTTAGAGCTGTTGCTTATTTTAAAAAGGGGAAGTCTTTAAATCCCTGCAATAATAGGGGAAAAAAATCCTATTTATTTACTGGGAAGCGCCGCTCCGTGCCTGGAAATGCCTCTGCTCCGTGTCCTAATATGGATTGGGGCTGACGGTGACAGCAAAACCACCATCAGTAATTGTCCCTTTGCCAAAATTTGGCGGTTTGGGGATGTTTTGTGGGGCAGCAGCTCCGATGCCATCGGTTTTCCTGGCAAAGCTAGATTTCCTTCCACCACGTCAGGTCTGGGAGTTGTCACCTTTGTCCCTCGGGGTTTTTTGGGGATGATCTCAGGTTTCCTGCCAGCCACAGCCTTGGGATGCTCCGGGTTCTCCTCCCGGTGGGTTTATCCCAGTGGGGATTCATCGCTGCCACATTGGTGTCACCGGGGTGTCACCAGGGAGTCCAACAAGGGGGTTTGGGGTCCCCAGCACACCCCAAAACAGGCATAGGAACTCCTCCTGGAGCAGTCCATCCCCTGGGCTCTGCTGCTCGCAGCAAAGGCCACCAGACGTGGCACCTGAGGATTGGCAGGTCCTTGGGGACACACAACCCATGGACATTGTGGTGGACATGGCACTGACTCCAAGGGAATTTGGGGTCTCCAGCACCCCCCAAAACAGGGCTAAGAGCCCCCCCCCGAACAGTCCATCCCTGGGGCTCTGCTGCTCTCAGCAAAGGCCACCAGACGTGGCACCTGAGGATTGGCAGGTCCTTGGGGACACATTGTGGTGGACATGGCACTGACCTCAAGGGAATTTGGGGTCTCCAGCACCCCCCTAAACAGGGATAAAAGCCCCCCCCCCCAGAACAGTCCATCCCTGGGGCTCTGCTGCTCTCAGCAAAGGCCACCAGATGTGGCACCTGAGGACCGTCAGGGGATACACAACCCATGGACATCATGGTGGATGCAGCAGTGACCCCAAGGGGGTTTGGGGTCTCCAGCACCCCCAGAACAGGGATAGGAACCCCCTCCTGGAACAGTTCACCCCTGGAAGATTCTCTTCCTCACGCCAGGGGAATTCTCTTCCTCACCCCTTCAGGGTGCTCCCCCCGGGCACTGCCGCACCCACCCACCCAGTTCCCGCACATCCAACACCCCCTTGCTCCTCTTCTCCTCCAGACAGCCCCACCCAGCGCCAAGCACTCCCTTTCCCCCTCCCCCGAATCCCGGGAATTCGCCCCTTACCTGGTCCCGCAGGCGCTCCTGCTGCCCTCGCAGCGCCAGGGCGTGCTGCGGGTATTTGCTCTTCAGGTGGTCCATGAAGGCGTCCCGCTTGCGCTCCATCTCCGTCTTCTGGAGGCCGGTGAGCGCCTCCAGGCTCTGCGCGGCGATCACGGTGTGCCGGCGCTCCGAGGTGTGCACCAGCCCCACGTTGGAGAAGCGCCGGGTGCCGTTGCCCAGGGTGCGGTACTCCCGCGGGTACTCGGCATCGTCGGCGGAGATCATGTGCGAGCTCGTCCTGTCGGGATCTGCGCGGGCAGCGGGAGAGCACAGCGGGGTCAAGGGAGGGTCCCCGGCCAGGAGTCAAAGCGGGGGGATGGTCGCCAGCCGTGGGGCTGGGTCAGGGCACGGTCCCCTGGCATGGGGCAGAGGGGGTGGCTCGTCCTGTCGGGATCTGTGCGGGCAGCGGGAGTGCACAGCGGGGTCAAGGGAGGCTCCTCCTGCCGTGGGGCAGGGGTGGGGGCGCTGGGATTTAGGGCTGGGGAGGGGGAGTTCAGCAAGGAGCGATGGCAGAGCCCTGTTGGGAGTGGGATCGGACCCCAATGGGATGAATGGAGTGGGATCAGACCCCAGTGGGATGCACAGAGTGGGATCAGACCCCAGTGGGATGCACGGAGTGGGATCATCCGTCACTGGGATGCACGGAGTGGGATCAGACCCCAGTGGGATGCACGGAGTGGGATCATCCGTCACTGGGATGCACGGAGTGGGATCAGACCCCAGTGGGATGCACGGAGTGGGATCAGATCCCAGTGGGATGCACAGAGTGGGATCAGATCCCAGTGGGATGCATGGGCAAGGGGACAGGTACGGGGTTCATCCCCCTGCGATGGCAGCGGTGTCCCTGCTCCCGAACATGCGGCAGGAGATGAGGGGACAGCGGGGATGGAGGGGCCGGGGGACAGCGAGGGGAGGGGGTGCAGGGGCTGTGATCCCACCAAACCCGCGATGATCAGAGCGAAACAGGAACAAAACAGCGCTGGGTGACTGAAAACAGCACAGACGAGACACGGGGCAGGGGCACGGATACACGGGGGGCACGGACACACGGAGGGCACGGATACACGGAGGGCACAGACACATGGAGGGCACGGACACATGGAGGGCACGGACACGGCTCGGCATCACGGACACAGGACAGAGCAAAAAGAAAATGAAATCAGGCAGGGTGGGGGGAGGGTCGTGTGTGCGGGCGCTGTGCTGGGGGTCACAGGTCCCCCCATGTCCTGTCCGAGACCCCAGCGGGGGCTCAGCCCCCGTCCTGCAGCCGCTGCTGGCCGGGGCCAGCCCGGCCCGAGGGCACCAAACCCGGCATCTCCGGGATGCTCTGCCCCATCCCAGCCCCTCCCCGGGCTCAGCGCAGCCCCGGGGGTACCAAATCCGGAATCTCCGGGAGTGCTCTGCCCTATTCCAGCCTCTCTCAGAGCCCAGCCCGGCCCGAGGGCACCAAACCCGGAGATTCCCGGGATGCTCTGCCCCATCCCAGCCCTTCCCGGGGCTCAGCGCAGCCCTGGCAGGCAGGGGAGGGGGCAGGGGGACAGGCAGGGGGTCCCAGGCGCAGAGAGGTGACAGGGCTTGTCCTTTCGCTAATAACTCATTCAGTGCACGCCGGGATTTGACTTCCAGGGAAGCTGGAAGAGGCGATGGATGCCTGGAAGTCCCCGCACGCTGCCAGCGCCTGGCACCGCGTCGGTGGCTGCAGCACGAGGCCACCCCGCAGCCCCTGACTCCTGCCCAGCCCCGTGCCCGCTGCGGGGCAGCTCCAGGACCCCGACTGCCACCCCAAAAAGGCACTTCGGAGGGTCTCGCGCCATCGGGGACGGTGTCCCCCAGCCCTGGACTGGTGCCAGCCTGCCCCGAGGCCACGGGGCTGGTTTTGCCACGTTCTGAGGGGCTTCACCGCGCTCAGCCTTCCCCTCCTGCTCCCCTTTTAACCTTGATCCATAATTCATCTCCCTTCTCGTCCTGTTTTTCCCCTCCCGAGCTCCCGCTAAACAAATCGCGGCGAGGTCTTTCCTTTTCCCTCAATTATTTATCAGCCCAGCAGATCAGTTTGATATCAAACGGATATCAAGCGTTATCAGCTTGATATCGGGGGGGGATGGGGGGGGTGGCTCCAGCGGGGGCCACGGATGCGATTCCTCCACTCAAGGTCACAAAAAGAGCCCGGCGGGGACATCACGCGCTCCGCAAATGCCACGGGGACATCCCAAAGCCTTCCCTCCGCCAAAAATCCACCGGTCCAGTTCCATGAATGTGACCTTGGCCGGGTTGTCACCCCCTTTTCCAGAAAACAGAGGTGGAATGCGGGAAGAGCTGAAGATCCCGTCCCTCCCTCGCTCTGCCAGGTCCCCGTGTCACCGGGGAGGTCACGGTGGCACCTCCACCACCCCAAGCTGGTGCCAGAGGGGGCACCGCGGTCCCGCTGCTGGCAGAGGAGCAGGGCGAGAGCCTCGCCCCGGGGTCCCAGCGGCTGCCAAATTCCAGCTCTCGTGGGAAATCCCGATGGAGAAGTTTCTCCTGACCCTTCCAGGAGCCCCAGGAGCTGCCTGCCCCTCTCTCCGCTCCCCTAGCAGCCCCACAACGCACGTTCCTCAGCGGGGAGTTCTGATCCAAGGTGGAAAACTCCTTCCCTGCCTCAGCCACTCACCCCAGCACCGGGTCCATGACCCCCGCGGAGAAATTTGGGAAGGAATTGCATCCAGCACCCAGCCCCAGCCTCGGGCCCCATTGGAAATGCCTTGGAGAACCCTCGGGAGCAGCGAGGGTGCTGCTCTGGATGCGGGAATGGGATCCTGGGCCAGCCCCGGTGCAACGTGCCCGGTGTGCTCCGAGCCCACCAAGAGAATCCTTGAGGAATGCCGGGTCCTGAGCGCCGCAGAACTCCCGGATTTCTCTCACCCCATGGGAATGGTGTGTCCGGGGATGGAGGGATGAAGGGGCACCCTGCCAGCCGCAGCTGCAGCAGAGCCAGGGCTGGCAGCAAGGAGCTGCAGCTCCTCTCCCTCCTCGGGGAGAGCGCGGCCTCCTCGAGCCAGAGGAAGCTGCAGGGACGGGGATTTTTGGGCTGAGACAGGGGTTTGTTCCCCGCCACTTCCTCCCGCTGCCTGCTCCAGCCCCGGCTGCAGCAGCCCCGGGCTGAGGCCGAGTTTCCAGCTCCTTCCCATCCTCTCCCTCTCCGTGATCAGCGTGCAGCTCCCCAATCCCTAATTACACGCTCCGGGAGCGGAACGCGCCGGCTCCTCCGCTCCTCTGCTAAAAGGGATGATCTGAACAGCCCCGCGCGGGGGCCAGGGAGGAGCTGGATCCTCTCAGGGGCTTTTCCATCCCCGGCTGCGCCGCATCGGCTCCCGGCTCCATCCCCGGGATCCGGAGCCAGCGAGGATGAGGCGGCCCCGACACCACAAACCTCGTGATCCGTGAACCCCTCCGAGGCGAGCGGAGGAAAAGCCACCACAGCCACGTGTGCTGGCCTCATGTCAGCCACCTTTGCGCTCCAGAGATGCCACCCTCAGCGGGCGCGGATGATCCCGCAAGGAAGCAGCCAACAGCAGCAGCATGGGGGACTCGTTTGGGGAAAAGGACCTGAAAACCCTCTCGGTCATGCCTCCCTGAAGAAAAAGGGGTTAATCCTTCCCTCCTGGGGATAATTCCACCTCAAATCCCCCACAAAGTTTTTTCTCCTCCTCCAGCAGCTCAGGAATGCGGCCGTACCCACACGGCCACAGCAGATCCCTGGAAAGTGCTTCCCGAGGCTGCTTCCAAGTAGGTCACTGGGGTGGCAGAGCCGCTGGCCAGAGCCTGCCCGAGGTGCCCAGCTCGGCAATGCCCCATCCCAGCCCCGCGGGACATCCCTTCGGGCCATGTCCCCCCACATGGGGACCGTCCCCTCGCTTACCCGCGGGCGCAGCGCGGCTCCCACGGCGGCCGGGCAGCGGCTCCGGGGGGATGGCGGGGGCAGCGCTCCGCTCCGCCGGGGCTGCGGGCGGCTCCTTGGCCGGGCGCAGGGCTCCCACGACGGCCAGAATGCCGCGGTAGATCCTGGCCAGCCCCTCTCCGAGCAGCGGGAGGTTGAGGGAACGCGGTTCTCTTTGCCGATTCATCCACCCATCGTCCCCACCTGCCAGCAGAGGTGTCACCCGCGCCGGGGCCGGAGCCCCGGGCTGCTAGCAGGGCACTTCCATCGTGTCCTTCCCGGAAAAAACAGGGATACCGGAGGCACAGGAGCCGGGGGTTAGGTGATAATCTTCAGGAACGGCGTTGGCAGGAGCTCCCTGAGAGGCGGGGCTGGGAAAGGCCCCCAAACACCTCCCCGGTGCTGCCGCAGGCGCTGCCCCGCGGGAGCGGCTGCGGGATCGGGCTGGGATGCCCCGTGCCAGCGGCTCGGCGGGGCTTTATCATCCAAAAGGAATCTCTCAAACACAGTTTATTACTGCAGTCCCATAAATCTTCATGAGGCAGCAAAGCTCGCGCGGGTGGCGGCAAGCGCCGGCAGTCAGCGGAGCGTGCAAAATCGGCCGAGAAAGCGCTCGCACAAAAAGGGGCGAGGGGAGGGGAGGCGGGGAGTGCATTTGGGGAGAGAGGAGGCCCGGAGGGTGGAAGCCCCTCGGAGCGATGCGGCTCCCCCGCGCCCGGCCATGAAGGGAGCCGGAAGAGCGGGATGCTCCCGCTTCCTCTCGGAGGCTGCACTGCCGCACTGCCCGCCCGCCCGGCACCCACGGAGCCTGCCCGGCACCCAGAGCCCTGCCCGGCGCTAACCCCTTCCCTGCCGGGCCGCAGCTGCGCTCGCCGGAGGTGGGAGGAGGGGTGGGGAGAGCGGGGGGAGCTCCTGCGCCGCGCGGCTTAACTCGTGCGGTGCTGCAGAGCTGCTGGCACCAGAAGTGCCCGCCTTGCCCGAGCCAGGCCTGCGGGGGGGAGATCAGGGAATTCTGGAGTGGTTTGGGGTGGGAAAATCATCCGGATCCAATCCTTGCCATGGGCAGGGAGCTTCCACCACACGAGTCACCTTCCGAGCTATTGCTGCCCTGGTCCCTGGCTTGGCCACGTTCATGTCCACTCATTTTGGGATGGTCAAGCACCTTCCAGGACCCGGCCTCACATCTAAAAAGTGCTGGGGTCTGCTCAGATGCTCAAGTTCTCCAAGCAAACACGCGCCCAGAAGCAGGGACAAGGCAGGAGACAGCCGGGGCACACCAGTGACCCCCACTCCTGCCACCGCCATGTCCCCGACGGGTGCAGCCCTCACCAGGTCCGGTCACTTAAAACCAATTCCCGGAGAATTCCAGCCCTGTTTCGGGCCAAGCCCGTGCGCTGTGGGAATGCCAGGAGCGGGGCAGACCCAGGGCCCATCCCAGGACGGGAATGTGAAAGTGAGGGGACTGCAGGGTGTCCTTGTCCCTCTCACAGCGACACAGGAGTGAAAGCTGGCAGCGACTGCGGTGAAGCTTCCCCACCCTCCTCTTGCTCCCGGGCTCATGGAGCCGCCACCAAATCCCCTGGGAAAAGCCAGGTGATGCCGAGGCCACCCGCAGGGGACCATTAACGCCCATCACGGGACAAACCTCCCCGCGACGTCCCCCGGGATGCGGGAATTGTTCTCCCGCCTCATCCCCCCATTGCCAAGGATCCCAGCCGGCGGCCCTGCCCGGGCTCAGCAGCAGGCAGCGGGCTCCCCGCCGCGCCTTTCACTCCCAAATTCCAGTGGAACGGCGGAAAATTAAACACCCCCGCCCTGTTCCATCGGGAATTTCCCAGGCGGGTTCGTGCAGACCCCACAGAGCCGGGATTCCACTTGGCTTTGGGCAGGGACAGGGGCACCGTGCCCGGCGCGGTGGCAGTCCGGATTCTCCGGGTGAAATCCTTGGATCCTGCCCCTTCCAAGCCTCGACGTGACCTGGACGCCGCCTTCTCCCTGCCTGCATCCCACTAACTCCCACATCGGAGCGGCTCCGAGACACGGAGCTCGCCCCAAGGAGCTTGGAGGGGCCCAGCTGGCATCTCCCCATGACACTGCCCTGCCAGGCGGCTCCTTCCCTTTGCGAGCAGCGAAGCCACCAGATAAATCCTGCATGTCACTTGTCAGAACCCAAAACCGAAGGAGAAATCCCATCTGGCCGGCCCTGGAAAAAGCAGCCGCCACTTCCCACCTCGCCCGGGTGCGATCGCGCCCACGCGCGCACATGGAGAGACGGGAGACGAGTTCACCTCCCAAATCCCAGCGATCCGGTGCCAAGGGAAGGGCCGGCACACCTGGATGCTCGCTTGGAGCGATGCAGGAAGGAGCTGCCCTCGGCGAGCCAAGGAAAAATGAGGGGCAGAGGGTGGGAAGGACAAATCCCAGCTTTGGATTTGGATTTTCCCAGCCGGGAAAATCTTCCCGCTGCCCTCGGCTCCGTGTCCGGCCTCTGGCAGGAGGCTGAGCCGGCCGCATTCCCGGAGCATGGAAAACATCCCTGCCCGCTGGGAGGAGGAGGAGGACGGAGCCCTGCGTGCCCTGGCAAGGGTGGCATCCTCGGCTGGCAGGGCCGGCGCAGAAGCTGGGGACGTGCCAGCAGCTTGGGGACACGGGATAAAAATAAAGGAGAGGAGAGGCTGGCCGGGCCCGAGCTCTTCACGGCTCCAACAGAAGCCGCATTGTGGCCTTGTCCCCCACCC
Organism: Corvus hawaiiensis; assembly: GCF_020740725.1. NCBI lineage: Eukaryota > Metazoa > Chordata > Aves > Passeriformes > Corvidae > Corvus > Corvus hawaiiensis. The sequence continues at coordinate 96,798,511 of NC_063213.1, read as the reverse complement.
ACGCGGCACAGCTGGGGCCTGGCAGCTCCCGTGGGAATAGCCCGAGCCTCGGGATCTCCCTTGGGAGAGGGAAACGGAGGCAGGGAAGAGAGCGACGCTGGTGGGGCAGCGGTGCTGAGAGGGGACGGGGTCAAACCCAGGGTGGGAGCAGGGGGAGAACACTGTCGGTTTGAGCATCTCCTGAAAGGAGCTGGAGTTTTCCCAGGATTTTGGCTCCTAGCAGGCTCCGTGCTGGATGTGGGGCTGTGACTCAGCCGTGGGGCTGTGACTCAGCCGCGGTCGTGTGGGGAAGTGGAGCCAACTCCCTCTGTCAGCCTGATCCCCCCCCAAATCCTCATCGTGCTGGGAGAAACCTTTGGGATGAGCCCTCGGCAGCAGCAGGGCCCGGAGCCCGGAGCCCCCATCACTCCCACAGCTGCGTCTCCATCCCCATTTCCCCTGGAGACAAGGGAATTTTGCTGCCCTGGGAGGATTCCCAGCACCGAGCAGTGCCACAGTTCGGGGTCACCCCCCTGGACACGGCTGTCCCCTCCCCACCCCGGCAAAGCCGGGCTCAGTCCCAATCCCGGCTCCTGCCTTGAGCTGTCCAAGAAAATCGCTCTGGAAATCGATTCCAATCGATCAGACACTGGGAAAGGGAGAAACTGTCCCCTCAAGACACCGAATCGATGGTTCCTCTCAGCGCAGAGCAGGGGAGGGAGCTGGCAGAGGCGCAGGGAGGGGGCTGGGGGGGGATTGGGATCCTGCTGCAAGGGCCAGACTGGTCTGGGTGGGAGGAAACAGCCCCAAAACCAGCTCGGGATGTGGTGGAGGGCAGGGAAAACCACTCCAGGGATGGATGGATGGATGGATGGAGGGATGGAGGGATGGATGGATGGATGGATGGATGGAGGGATGGAGGGATGGAGGGATGGACAGGGAAAGATCAGGAGGCTCCGGCTCCAGCCTTTCCCGGCTGCACAAGTTTGCTGAGATGAGCCAGGACCTCATCCCAAGGTTTGGGATTTGGTTCTTGTCTCACCTCTCCACAGGCAGAGCAAAGGGCAGAGGCTGAGAGGCCACGGAGCTGGGCAGGGGTGAGGAAGGGCTGGGAGGAGAAGGAGGAGGAGGAGGAGGAGGGGCAGGAGGGGACACGCATCAAGATCAAAAATCAATCCCGTTAATCAGACACCGAGGAAGTTCCTAAACACATCAAGGGCTCTGCAACCACGGAATCCGGGAATGGTTTGGGTGGGAAGGGACCTCAAATCCTGTCCATTCCCACCCCTGCCATGGGCAGGGACACTTCCCACTATTCCAGGGTGCTCCAAGCCCCGTCCAACCTGGCCTGGGACACTTCCAGGGATGGAGCATCCACAGCTTCTCTGGGAATTCCATCCCAGCCCCTCCCCACCCTCCCAGGGAGGAATTTCTCCCTAAAATCCCATCCAAACGCCATCACTTCCATGATGGGAGGATCGGGAAGGGGCAGCCTGGTCTGGCAGTGGGCAGAGGGGGCTGTGACCCTCCAGCCTGGCCCGCGGCCACCAGCAGCTGCCAGGGCAAAGTCCAGAGCTGGGCACGATCCTGTTTGCATCCCAAATCCCGCTCCGTGAGGGATGAATCCTTGCAGGGAAGCCTTGAAAGGAAGAATCCAAGCCAAGCCCACGGCATTTCCAACCTTTGGCCCCACAAGGAGCCCCTGGCTGGAGTCTCCAAAGGGCTCAGTTCCAGGAGGAAGCGCTCGGGACGGGGATTTTTCCTGGCTCGGAGGGTTTGGGACCACGGCAATCCCACAGCCCTTGGCACAGCCCTTGGCACAGGAGACCCAGCTCTCCCAAATCTTGGCTCTGCCACCACCACGACGGGCTTGGAGCCCATCCCGGAGCTCGGCAGCTCCAGCCGCGGCACCGAGCCCTGATCCCGCAGCCTCCGGGCGGGGTTTGGGGGACACTGCCCCGTTTGGGTAACTCCCGCTGGGAGCTGGGCGCTGCCAGGCATGGGAAAAGCTGGGAAAAGCTGGGTGGGTGTCCCCGGGGGGGCCCGGGAGGCCGGGAATGCTCCGGTCCCAGCGGGGGTGTGGAGAACAGAGCCTATTTCTGAGCGCACAGGTAGCACGTTGGTGGTTGGTCACCGCCTGCCGTGCCAGCCTGGTTAGTCACGGCTCGTTAAAAATCAGAAATGCTGGAAAAAAATATCTCAGAGCCACGGCTGAGGCCTCCGAGAGGCAGGGAAACGTGCTCAGGGATGGAAAACACGGGGCGAGATCCTGCAAGGATTCACTGTCAGCCTGAGCAGACCACGGGACAGGGACGCTGCGGGGGACACGCGGCACGTCCCGCTGCCCGCAGGGCACAGCGACACTGAGCCGGTCCCTCACAGGGCTGGTGCCACATCCCACCTCGAGACGCTGCGGGTGACACGAGGACGAGGCCACCGCTCCGTCCCGGAGGCAGATGCCACCCCTCGGGCCGCGGAGCAAACCCTGCTGTCCCCTGCTGTCCCCTCCTGCCCCACCGGGCACATCGGGGGCACAGCCACGTCCCCCCCGCCCGCCGCCTCCCACCAGCGCCAGTCAGAAGCTGTCCAGGCAGCGGGGTTTAGTCAAGCAAAAGGAGGGCAGCAGCAGCTGCCTGCAGCCGTGCGCCTCCTCCTCCTCCTCCTCCTCCTCCTCCTCCTCCTCCTCCTCCCTTCGGAGCCGGGCACCCAGCACGGCACAGCCCACGCCATCTGTGCCCACCTGTGTGGGGCTGGGACGGTCCCCAGGCCACCCCAGAGCCCACCTGTGAGGGACAGGGTTCATCCCCAGCCTGTGCCATTGTCCCCTCCGGGCCAGAGCCCACCTGTGAGGGGCTGGGACCATCCCTGAGCCATTCCAGAGCCCACCTGTGTGGGGCTGGGACCACCATCCCTCACTTCCCAGGGCAGTGTCCACCTGCAAGGGGCTGGGACCATCCCTGAGCCATTCCAGAGCCCACTGTGAGGGGCTGGGACCGTCCCCAGGCCACCCCAGAGCCCACCTGTGAGGGGCTGGGACCATCCCCAGGCCACTCCGGAGTCCACCTGAGACCACCCCAGCCCACAGCATCTGTGCCTTTCAGGGGCAGAGCCCACCTGCGTGGGGCTGGGGCCATCCCCAGGCCCCTCCAGAGCCCACTGTGAGGGACTGAGACCATCCCAGGCCACTCCAGAGCTCACTGTGAGGGACTGGGACCATCCCTGAGCCACCCCAGAGCCCACTGTGAGGGACTGAGACCATCCCAGGCCACTCCAGAGCCCACTGTGAGGGACTGAGACCATCCCCAGGCCCCTCCAGAGCCCACTGTGAGGAACTGAGACCATCCCAGGCCACTCCAGAGCCCACTGTGAGGAACTGGGACCATCCCAGGCCACTCCCGAGCCCACTGTGAGGGACTGGGACCATCCCTGAGCCACCCCAGAGCCCACTGTGAGGGGCTGGGACCATCCCAGGCCACTCCAGAGCCCACTGTGAGGAACTGGGACCATCCCAGGCCACTCCAGAGCCCACTGTGAGGGACTGGGACCATCCCTGAGCCACCCCAGAGCCCACTGTGAGGGGCTGGGACCATCCCAGGCCACTCCAGAACCCACTGTGAGGGACTGGGACCATCCCCATCCCACACCGTCCATCATTCCCAGGGCAGATCTCATCCCCCTGGGGCCAGCGTCCCCGGGAGCCTGCAGAGCCTGCACCCCCCAACCCCCCGTCCCCCCCGGTCCGTACCCACGAGCAGCGCTGTCAGCCGGTAGTCCCGGGGCTCGCTGGCTCTGCCCGGCTCCCGCAGCCTCGCCACGACTCGGGGGGAAGCTCCAGGGGGATGCTTTGCCCAGCGAGGCAGCATCGCGGCGGCGAGGGGGGGAGCAGGAGGCGGCTCGGAGCGCGGCTCCCGAATCTGCGCGACAAACACACGCGGCTCATCGCATCTGCTTAACCCGAGCCGGGCATGGCCTCGGTGATGGCTCGGCGTTCAAAGCCACTCGCCGGCCCCGTCAGGTCGCATCGGAGGGGACGCATCGAGCGCCGCTGGCTGCTGATGTTAAGGAAGCGCGGGATGGGCTCGTTATCAAACACGCGCGCGGGGAGCGTGGGCACCGACCTGATCGCGCAGCTCTGACCTCGCCGGGCTCTCGCAGCCGTGCGGCGGCTGTCACCTCACAGCCAGAGCCGTCACTGTCACCTCACAGCCGGCGCCGTCACTGTCACCTCACAGCCGGCGCCGAGTCCTCCGCGCCGGGGAGCGGAGCCGCAGCGAGGCCGGGCGGGCGCCGGCGCTGCCGAGCGCTCCCCGCTCTTGTCCCCGCGCTAGCGAGGGGCTCCCAGCGCCGTCTCGATGGCCGGCATTCCCTGTTCCCGTTCCTCTGCCAGCTCCCATCGCTTCCCCTCACATCCCATCCCTGGCCTGGCAACTTTTCCCCCCGTTCCCGGTTTATCCCTCCGCTCGCTCCGCTCGGCTCCGCTCGGTTTTCCTCCGTTCCGGAGCTCCCTGCGGGTTCTCCGGGGATTTTTTTTTTTCCCCCCCCTTCTCCTGGAAATGTCAGCGTGCCCCCTCAAACGCATCACATGGGCCGGGCGCCAGCAGCCGGGCAGTGCCATCAGCGCCCGGATTGTCGCGCTGCCCTCCCCGTGTCCCTGGCACGAGCTGCCGGTGTCACTCCGGGAGCTCTGCCCGTGCTGCCACCACCCCCAGGAGCCAGCCTGGAGGGGCCGGGGCGCCAGCGCTGCTCGGTGCTGGGGACACCAGGATGTCCCTGATGTCACCGAGATGCCCAGCCCCCGGTGAGGACACCCCGAAAAGTCCCCCGTGGCTGATCCCACAGAGGCCCCGAGGGAGCTCGGGGAAGGAATTCCAGCGGCTGGCTCCCGGGAGAGCCCGGCTGCACAGGGTTTATCCCCAGGACACGGAGCCAGGTCACAACCTGGACGGGTCCTGCCCGGACGGAACTGACCCTTCCCAAAGATTCCCAGCGCGAGGAGATCATCCCGAAGGAAGCAGGAGCAGGCAGGGAACACCCGAGGGGCACAAACCGATCCTTCCCGGTCCATCCAAACGCATAAAACCATTCCTGCTCCTACATTTTGGGGGCTGTTGGCACCATGCCACCCCCAAGGTTCCGGGGAGATGCTGCCCCAGCCACAGGGACCCCAAATCCAGCCTCACCCCACCCCACAGGGCCCCCAGCACGGGTCCCCTTCAGTCTGGCTGCCACTCAAAAGCTGATGCCACGGGATTTAAAGCCAACCCCCCACACGATTGGAATCTTGGGATCAATAAAGCTGGAAAAGTCCTGCGAAGTCGACTCCAAGCATCCCCCAGCGCTGATGTGTCACCACCAAGCCGTGTCCCCAAGTGCCACTTGCACGTGGTGGCCTTCCCTGCAGGGATGGGGACTCTGCACCTCTGGCAGCTCTGCCAACCTTTTCCACGGAGAAATTGTCCCTCATATCCAACTTAAACTTCCCCTGGCCCCTTTCCTCTCAACCTACAATCTCGAGGGCACTCTTGCCGTGGTGTCCTGCCACCCTGGAGAGCCCCACCCGCCCCTGCTCTTCCCATCTTTCCGGGTTTCCCTCATCTTTTCCAGCACTGGGAAAAGGCTTTGAGATCTCAACTCCTTTTCCTGCATTCCCCATTCCTGGTGTTTCTCCTGCTGTTTCTCTCCCTGCCCTTCTGGCATCCCAAAGGTTCTCTCTGAGCCTTGACAGCTCAGATGGCGGAAGGTGGGAAGAGCTGGGAATTCAGGAATGCTCACACGGGTTGGATTTTCCCTAATCTTGACTCTGGGGAAACTGAGGCACGGATGGAGCAGGGGCAGGAGCGCTCCTGGTTCCCAGGGCAAGAAGGGAGAAACTCTGGAGCCCTGATCTCCCGCTTGGAGCCTTTCCAGGCTCCCCAACAGCCGCAGCCGTGAGTCACAGCTGGCACAGGCGGCACGCACGACACGAGAAACCTTCCCAAAAAAATTCCTTCTCCTCCTTGCTGAGCCCTCCTGGAGCGGGCTGGGCCACTTCCCGCACCCCACAGGCACCGCAGGGGATTTCCCTCCCCTCTCTTTCCCTCACTTTGGGGCCGAGGGAATCTTTCCCCGCACATTTATATCCTGTGGTAATATCCAATATTATCCATGGGAGGTTGATTCCTGCCGGGAGGAGAGGCAGGAATTGCTCCAAAGAAGAAATAAAAAAGCTTGGCTCAACCCCGGCGATGCAGCTGGGGCGGCAAATGGCGAGGGGAGGTGACCAAGGACACGCAGCAGGGCAGTGGCAGCGCTGGGAATTTACCCGCAGCTCCAGGAAAGGCGCTCCCTGCCCCTGGAATAACTCGGGAATGGCGGAGGTTTGGGGGCTCCGGGAGGAAAATGCTGGAAAGCAGCGAGGGTTAATTGTCCTTCCCGCTGATCCCTGAAAACCCGGCTGAGAGGGAGGGCCGGAGGATGCGGTGACCTTTTAATTGTGATTGCGCTGCTGCTGAGGGATAAATGAGCCTCGCTGCGGTTCCGGAGCGGCTCGGGAGCAGATCCAGAGCTGCCACATCCCTGCCACTGACTGTCCCCACGGTCCCCGCCGTGCCCCATTCCACAGGGAATGGAGCTGCCGTGGGATGGGGGATGGAGCCGAGGGTTTATCCCGGGATAAATCCCAGCCAGCATCACCCGTGCCTGGCACTGCCGCGCCAACACGGGGACAGTCCCCAGCAGGGTCCTGCTGTCACCAGGGGAAGGGACACCATTCCCTGCACGCCCGGAATGGGGGGAAACGCCTGGTTTTAAATCCAAACGTTGGTTTTTTTCCCCCACTTTGCGCCTTCCCAAGGCGGAGACTTCCCTGCGGCACCACGCTGAGCTGGCACCCCACTGCCAAAGCCACTGGGGCACCCCAAGCCCGCACTGCTGGTGACACCCCTGGAGCCGCCGCGTGTCCATGAGGCAATTCCCGGGAAAAGGCCGCTAAAAGCAGCTCCCGCACGTCGGGCTGAGACATCTGCATTCGCACCTGCGCTCCCAGACACGATTTTGCTCTCAGCAGCTCCCGAGGAGCCGCTCCCAGCCAGCGCCGGCCCCTCCTGTGCCCGCGGGGTGAGGATGCTCCGTTCATTCCCTGCTCCATTCCCCGCTCCATTCCCGCTCCCGGCTCCCTCCTCCACACCCAAGCCCATCCCTCCGTGAATCCCCGAGCTTCTCAGAGCTCCCAAAGCCCCCGGAGCAGCACAATGAGGCCTCGCTGTGCCCCGGCGGCGCTGGCAGCGGTTGGGATGGGAACAGTGGGACAGTCATGGATCGGGAATCCAGGCGCCTTCCCGGAGCTGGGACAGACAGCGGGGCTTTGTGCCCGCCCTGCCCGGGCAGCGCGGAGTCTATAGAGCAATATTCGCACATGCGGTGCCCCCGCACAATGGCACAGAGGGGCCTTTGTGTCACCGTGCCGGGGACGAGAGATCGGGGACAAACCGAGCGCTCCGTCCTGAGAGGGGGAGGATCAGGGATCTGCCAGGGATGCTCCAGAAGCAACCAGGGGTTAATCAGGGGTAGATGGGCCCTGGAATTGCCGCAAAATCTCATCCGTGCTGCCCGTGCTTGATCAGCCCGGGATGATCCAGCTCAGGGCGGGATGGTGGTGCCAGGTGGGGGTGGATGCGCCCCATTCCCGGCAGCGGAGATTTGGGATTTGAGCTTTTCCCGGTCCGCCTGTCCTCGTGAGGACAGACAGACAACCTTTCCCGGATGTGCCCAGGGGCTGGAAGCAGGAGGCGGCTGGAAAAAGGGACAACGACAGCGCGGAGCTGCTCGGAAATCAGGAAGAGCTTTCCCGTTCCCAAATTCCCCCTCCTGGCACCACAACCCCAATCCTTGCTCCGGGAAAAGCCACATCAGGACACGAACTGTGCCCCGAGGCGAGGGTGCGAGGGCTGGAGGGCGCGGGGACAGTGACAGCGGGTCAGGCTGGGCACACCAGACCTCATCCCAGCCCTCGGGGGGTTCACGAGTGGGGGAAAACCCCTGGCCCAGGCGGACCGGGAAAACCTTTTCCACCCGGAGATGGAGGTATCGGATCTGCCGCCGTCACAAACGGGGGGAAACCGGGTTAAGCGGCGGAAAAAAAAACCTCCTTAAAGACCTTTTGGCACCGCGCGGCTCCGAGCCTTTCACAGCTGAAGGGCCCGGAAGTGCGGATCCTTATCGAACCCAGCCAAGTGCCGGCTGATAAGTTCTCAAATCACACAAAAAACTCCTCAAAGCCCCAGCAGAAGAAGCCGGAGGTGTTGTCGAGGCAGCAACGAGGATGGCTCAGCTTGCTCGGATCTGCCGCACCGGCTGCGGGCAACATCTGCCGAGCCTGGCATCGCCCTCCGCGCTGGCAGCGCCCGGCACCGCTCCCAGACGGGAGCTGCCAAGCGGTGCCAGGTGGAGCCGAGGGAATTTTGGCACCCGCAGGTCCCCTCCAGCCTCCCACGGCCCCGCTCGCATCCCAAGCTGTTCCCGCGGCCGCCCCGGCACCCTCTGGATGAGTCCGTGGATTTGGGGCTTTGCTCCCCAGCTGGTGACGGAACCCAGGCCCTCCTGGAGAAGCGGGAAGCGAGAATCTGTTCCCCGAAGCCGAGCGGAGCCTGGCACAGCCTCCCGGGGCTGCAGCAACACCTCCGGGGCCCGGCTGGCGCCCGGCGCGCCCGGCGCCCACCGGCTGCACCCGGCGGCCTGGCACGGCCCCAAATCCCGGTGCTCCAGAACCCTTTTTTCCCTTTGCTCGCTGAGCGCGGAGGCGCCGATCCCGCTCGGATCGGCTGCAGGACCGGGAGCGCAGCCGCCTCCCGCCGCAGGTCGGGAGATGTGCCCGGTTCTGCCTTAAAATATCCCGAATTTCCACCCGCGGGAGGTGGATTGGGAAGGGAAAAACGCCACGAGCAGCTGCGGCAGCGCTGGATGCAGGGCCTGGGCCAGGAAGGAGATTTCAGTTTTGGAGACAGGGGAGAGAAAAAGCCTCGGCGAGGGCAGCGCTGGGGTTTGGGGGTGCAAATCCTCTCCCCGTGGAGCTTTGGGATCATCGGAAGGATCCCAGGAGGGTTTGGGATGGAGAGGACCTTAAAGTTCATCCAATTCCCACCCCCTGCCATGGTCAGGGACATCTCCCACCATCCCAGGGTGCTCCAACCTGGCACTGCACACTTCCAGGGATGAGGGAGCTGCAGATTTTCTTCCCCTTTAGAGCAGGAAAATCCCAAAGTGCCACGGGACAGGTCCAGAACTCCTAAAACCTCCCGGCTGTGCCACTGCCAGGCTGTCCCTGTCCCTGTCTCTGTCCCTGTCCCTGTCCCTGCTTCCACGGGCCAATCCCATTCCGACCCCTGGGAGCCGCTCCCACCCACCTCATCCCCATCGCACTCCCGGGATGCTGCTGGAGAGCCAAACCTCACCTGGTTTTTTAAAAATCCATTTCTTTCCTCTGGATTTAACCATTTCCAGGGCCTAAAAAAACCCCCCCAACCATCCCGGGAGGGGTTTCCAGGCGTTTTGGCAGCTCCCAGCTGCACCCCCTGGGGACCCCCCAGCAGCTCCCACCTCACCTGGGGACCTCTGCTCTTCCTCCAAAGGCAGCCCCGGGATTCCAATCAAATCCGGAGCTGCTGCCAGAGCCAAAATCAGCGCATAAATGACATTTTTCTTACCTCTCCTTTTATTTCCCCGTGCTCTTTATCCATTTCTAAACTGCAGGAGGGAGCGATTTAAAGGCATCCGAGAGCAATCCTTAAATTAATGATTTACAAACGGCTTAATTGAGGTCCTGGTCTCACTCTTTGCAGCGGAATGGTTCTGAATCATTCCCATTTGTCGGGTTTTATTGTGAATTTCAGGCCCTGCGCTCCAAAAAGGCTTTAAAACCTCGTTTTAGGCTGGGAGTTGTGGCTTAAACCGGGCACGGCTGGGGGTGAGGAGCCGGGAATGGGGCAGAAAATGGGAGAGGGAGGCAGGAAATGAGGGAGTTGGGGGATGTTCACAGCTCTCCTGGGGAATTTTTGTGGCTCTGGATAAGGGTTTTGCACCCATAAAAGCGTTTTGGGTGCTTGGAGGGTGGGGAAGCTCAGCCCTGTGGTTTGGGATGAGGGATCCTCGCTGAGAGTGGGGATTTTGGGGTTTTGTGGATGAAACGGGAGGTGGGACGGGGCTTGGAGCACCCTGGGATAATGGGAAATGGTCCTGTCCATGGCATGGGGTGGGAATGGATGGGCTTGGAGGTCTCTTCCAGCCCAAATCCTTCCAGGATTCCAGAACTTCACAGATTATGGGATCGCTGTTCCTGTTTTACAGACGGAGAAATGGACTCGGGAGGGGATTTTGGGAAGAAATTCCTCCCTGGGAGGGTGGGATGGGGATGGGATGGGTTTCCCAGGGAAACTGTGGCTGCCCCTGGATCCCTGGAAGTGTCCCAGGCCAGGCTGGACAGGGCTCGGAGCCGCCTGGGATAGTGGGAGTTGTCCCTGCCCATGGCAGGGGGTGGGAATGGATGGGATTGGAGGTTTTTCCATCCCAAACCATTCCGTGATCCCACGAAGACCCCGTTCCCCACCAACACCGCAGATCCCGGGCACGGGGCTGACCCCGTTGCTCTCCCACCCTTCCCAAAATCCATCTCCCAGCAGCACAGGAGGGATGGAAGGCACCGGGAAGGGATGGAGGGCACTGGGAGGAGATGGAAGGACCGGGAAGGACTGGAAGGCACTGGGAAGGGATGGAGGGCACTGGGAGGAGATGGAAGGACCGGGAAGGGCTGGAAGGCACTGGGAAGGGATGGAGGGCACTGGGAAGGGCTGGAAGGCACCAAGAGGAGGCCCCGGGAAGGGCTGGAAGGCACTGGAAGGCACCGGGAAGGGCTGGAAGGCACCGGGAGGCACTGGGAAGGGCTGGAAGGCACTGGGAAGGGCTGGAAGGCACCGGGAAGGGCTGGAAGGCACCGGGAGGCACTGGGAAGGGCTGGAAGGCACTGGGAAGGGATGAAAGGACTGGGAAGGGCTGGAAGGCACTGGGAGGAGATGGAAGGGCTGGGAAGGGCTGGAAGGCACCGGGAGAAGGCACCAGGAAGGGCTGGAAGGCACCAGGAAGGGCTGGAAGGACCAAGAAGGGCTGGAAGGCACTGGGAGAAGGCACTGGGAGGAGATGGAAGGGCTGGGAAGGGCTGGAAGGCACCGGGAGAAGGCACCGGGAAGGGCTGGAAGGCACTGGGAAGGGCTGGAAGGACTGAGAAGGGCTGGAAGGCACTGGGAGAAGGCACTGGGAGGAGATGGAAGGACTGGGAAGGGCTGGAAGGCACTGGGAAGGGATGGAGGGCACTGGGAAGGGCTGGAAGGCACCAAGAGGAGGCCCCGGGAAGGGCTGGAAGGCACCGGGAGGAGATGGAAGGACCGGGAAGGGCTGGAAGGCACCGGGAAGGGCTGGAAGGACCAAGAAGGGCTGGAAGGCACTGGGAGAAGGCACTGGGAGGAGATGGAAGGACTGGGAAGGGCTGGAAGGCACTGGGAGAAGGCACCGGGAAGGGCTGGAAGGCACTGGGAAGGGCTGGAGGGCACTGGGAAGGGCTGGAAGGCACCAGGAGAAGGCCCCGGGAAGGGCTGGAAGGCACCGGGAGGAGATGGAAGGACTGGGAAGGGCTGGAAGGCACCGGGAGGAGATGGAAGGACTGGGAAGGGCTGGAAGGCACTGGGAGAAGGCACCGGGAGGAGATGGAAGGACCGGGAAGGGCTGGAAGGCACTGGGAGAAGGCACCGGGAGGAGATGGAAGGCACTGAGAAGGGCTGGAAGGCACCGGGAGGAGATGGAAAGACCGGGAAGGGCTGGAAGCTCTCTCAGGCAGCCAAGGCCTCTCCCGTCTGCTCCAACTCCTCTGCTGCCGCTCTAATTGCGGCACATCAGAGGTAATTATAGGTGCACTAATTATAGGTGCAGTAATTATGGGTGCAGCGCTGACGAGGCCGCAGCCGGCAGGCGGCTCTGGCAGGAGCCCCGCGGGGAGCCCGGGGCCGCATCCTCTCCCCCGCCGAATCCAGGATCTATTTTGGGGATCTGCCCCGGCCCCCGGCCACCTGCTCATCCCACATCCCACAGCCCCATCCCGCTCTCCGGGATGGAAAAGCGGCTCCATCACCCCCTGGCTTCCCGTGGCTCCAGGTCGCTGCTCCTGCTGGGAAATTTCCGCTGGGGAATTATTTTCAATAAATAATTTAAATTTGTTAAAAATATAAAGTTTGGGGTTTTTTTTTTTTTTTTTTTTAATTTTAAATTCGCTCGGGGGTTTTTTACAGGGGGAATTTCACCGGCGGTGAGGAGAGGAACTCACTGCCTGAGCCACCCAGAGCTTCTCCGGGGGTGAATCACCTGTGGATCCGCCCCGAAATTCCCGCTGGGAAGGATTTGGGAGCATCTGCTGCCATGGCTTTGGAGAAAGCAGGCAGGGAAGCAGGTGGGAACCACAGCGAGTGTGGCCGTGTGGCAACCAGGGCTGGGAGCCAGCGAGGGATCGGGGAGCTCAGACAGCTCCAGGGAGGAGGAGGATGAGGAGGATGAGGAGGAGGAAAAAGAATCCGGGTGGCACCAGCTGGAGGGAGCACCGGGAATGGGAGAGGGGAGTGGGGACCAGGGGCGGGGACAACATTTCCCTGTCCCAGTGGGATGGGGCCACTTTCCCCTCTCCCAGTGGGATGGGGACACCCCTTCCCTTGTCCCATGGCATTGGGGACACCCCTTTTCCCTGTCCCTATGGGATGGGGACATTTCCCCCTCTCCCAGTGGGATGGGGACGCCCCTTTCCCCTCTCCCAGTGGGATGGGGACACTTTCCCCTCTCCCAGTGGGATGGGGACACCCCTTTTCCCTGTCCCTATGGGATGGAGCCACTTTCCCCTCTCCCAGTGGGATGGGGCCACTTTCCCTTCTCCCAGTGGGATGGGGACACCCCTTCCCTTGTCCCACGGCGTTGGGGACAAATCCTTCCCCTATCCCCAGCTCCTCTGACAAGTCCCAGCCGCCTCCTGTCACCTTGCAGCAGGACTTTGGCGACAAAATCCAGGGGCTTTGGGGACAAAAGCCACCTCCACCCCCTCCCTGACCTCTTCCAGCTTTTTTTCCGAGCCGAAACGCCCGGGATGAAAGTGGTGCCGGTTTCCTCCAGGTGCTCGCAACCCTTGGGAAGGGTCAGGAGCTGCTTTAGGGCAGGGAGACAAAGCTCATTAATGTCCCCATTAGCGGTGGCCTCCGTGTCGCTGCCACCTCCGGCAGGAGCGGCGGCGCTTTCATCCCCCCCAGACAGAGGCTGGAGCGGCGGAAAAGCAGACGGGAGGCAGGAAAAATGTTCCAAAGGGTCGGGAAAAGGGTTTTGTTATTTTTTTTCCATCATTCCCGCCTCTGATCCCACGTCAAACATCCTTCGGGAATGTCACCCTGGCGCTCGTGACTCAGCAGGTGCTGCCCGGGATTTGCAGCTCCTGGTTTGGAGCTGGGGGGGGAAAGTGGGGGGGTCGGGAGGGGCTGTCCTGGGTGGAAAAGATCCCCCAAATCCCCCAAATCCTATGCTCAGCCCTCTGCTGGGCTTCCTGTGCTGGGTTTGGCACCTCCAGGTGTTGTCTGATCTGTTCAAATATTGAATCCCAAACAACAATCACCATTGAATCCCAAAGGAGCATCACCATTGAATCCCCAAAACCCATCACCACCGGATCCCAAAAAACATCACCATTGAATCCCAAATACCCATCACCACTGGATCCCAAGAAAATGTCACCATTGAATCCCAAAACCCCATCACCTCTGGATCCCAAAAAGCATCACCATTGAATCCCAAAACCCCATCACCACCGGATCCCAAAAAACCATCACCATTGAATCCCAAATACCCATCACCACTTAATCCCGAAAAGAATCATCCCTGAATCCCCCCAAAAATCACCACTGAATCCCAAACAACAATCACCATTAAATCCCAAAAAACCACTACAATTCAATCCCAAAGAACCATCACCACTGAATCCCAAAAACCCATCACCACTGAACCCCAAAACCCAACACTGCTGAATCCCAAACACCCAACACTGCTGAATCCCAAAAACCCAACACTGCTGAATCCCAAAACCCATCACCGCTGAATCCCAAAAACCCATCACTGCTGAATCCCAAAAACCCAACACTGCTGAATCCCAAAACCCAACACTGCTGAATCCCAAAACCCAACACTGCTGAATCCCAAACACCCATCACTGCTGAATCCCAAAAACCCATCACTGCTGAATCCCAAAACCCCAACACTGCTGAATCCCAAAACCCATCACCGCTGAATCCCAAACCCCATCACTGCTGAATCCCAAAAACCCCACACCGCTGAATCCCAAAAACCCATCACTGCTGAATCCCAAAACCCCATCACTGCTGAATCCCAAAAACCCATCACTGCTGAATCCCAAACCCCATCACTGCTGAATCCCAAACCCCATCACTGCTGAATCGCAAACCCCATCATTGCTGAATCCCAAAAACCCAACACTGCTGAATCCCAAACCCCATCACTGCTGAATCCCAAACCCCATCACTGCTGAATCCCAAAAACCCAACACTGCTGAATCCCAAACCCCATCACTGCTGAATCGCAAACCCCATCATTGCTGAATCCCAAAAACCCAACACTGCTGAATCCCAAACCCCATCACTGCTGAATCCCAAACCCCATCACTGCTGAATCGCAAACCCCATCATTGCTGAATCCCAAAAACCCAACACTGCTGAATCCCAAACCCCATCACTGCTGAATCCCAAACCCCATCACTGCTGAATCCCAAAAACCCACCACTGCTGAATCCCAAAAACCCCACACCGCTGAATCCCAAAAACCCATCACTGCTGAATCCCAAACCCCATCACTGCTGAATCCCAAAAACCCAACACTGCTGAATCCCAAAACCCATCACCGCTGAATCCCAAAACCCCATCACTGCTGAATCCCAAAAACCCATCACTGCTGAATCCCAAAAACCCAACACTGCTGAATCCCAAAAACCCAACACTGCTGGATCCCAAACCCCATCATTGCTGAATCCCAAAAACCCATCACTGCTGAATCCCAAACCCCATCACTGCTGGATCCCAAACCCCATCACCGCTGAATCCCAAAAACCCATCACTGCTGAATCCCAAACCCCACCACTGCTGAATCCCAAAACCCATCACTGCTGAATCCCAAACCCCATCACCGCTGAATCCCCCAAAATCACCAGGACATGGATAGAGAGGAACACGGAGGAGAAGGAATTTTTCCTGAAGGGAAGTGGATTCCCGATCACCTGGATCAGGGAACGGCTCTGGGATGGGACCCAAAAGAACCCGGATGGGGAGGAAGACAAGGAAAAGGAATTTTTAGGAACTCCAAGGATCCTCCAGGATCACCAGGGATCCCTCCAGGATCACCAGGGATCCCTCCAGGAACACCAGGGATCCCTCCAGGAACACCAGAGATCCCTCCAAGGATCCTCCAGGAGCACCGAGGATCCTCCAGAATCACCAGGAATCCCTCCAGGAGCACCCAGGGATCCCTCCGGGAACACCAGGATCCCTCCAAGGATCCCCCAGGATCACCAGGGATCCTCCAGGATCACCAGGATCCATCCAGGATCACCAAAGATCCTTCCAGGAGCACCAGAAATCCCTATGGAAGCACCAGCAATCCTTCCAGGATCACCAGGATCCCTCCAGGAGCACCAAGAATCCTCCAGGAACTCCAGGATCCTTCCAGGAACACCAAGGATCCCTCCAGGAGCATCGAGGATCCTCCAGGATCACCAGGGATCCTCCAGGATCACCAGGATCCATCCAGGATCACCAGGATCCTTCCAGGAACTCCAAAGATCCCTCCAGGACCACCGAGGATCCTCCAAGATCACCAGGATCCATCCAGGAACTCCACGATCCTTCCAGGAACTCCAAAGATCCCTCCAGGATCACCAGAGATCCTTCCAGGAACTCCAGGATCTTTCCAGGAACTCGAAGATCCCTCCAGGAGCACCGAGGATCCTCCAGGATCACCAGGAATCCCTCCAGGAACACCACGGATCATTTTAGGAACACCAGAGATCCTCCAGGATCACCAGGGATCCCTCCAAGGATCCCTCCAGGAACAGCAGGAATCATTTTAGGAACACCCACAACCCCTCCAGGAGCACCAAGGATCCTTCCAGGAGCACCAGGATCACTCCAGGATCCCTCCAGGGATCCCTCCAGGATCATTTCAGGAATTCCAAGGATCTTCCAGCACCGCAAATCTCCACGAATCCCTCCCCCGTCCTCCGGCAAAAATTCGGGAAGCGATGCCTCAATCACGGATCCCAACCAAAATCCAGGCAGGACCCTCCTAAAAACATCCCAAAAATCGGGCTCTGGGTGCTGCCCTCACCCACCACGGTCCTGGCTCCCGATTTCCCGGGAATTCATGGAATCATGGAAAAAAACAGGGAAAAGGGGAGGACGGTGCCGGCCCCCGGTACTGACCTGGAGACTTTAAACAAAGGGAACACAGTCCTGGCTTCTTCCCGCCCGCAATTCCATGGAGCCCTGGGTAGGGACAGGAAAGGAGGAGATTCATGAATGGGAAATTCCAGCCGGGAATTTTTTAATCTGTTTTTTTTTTTTTTTTTTTTTGCCGGGAATGTGGATGGGGGGTGAGGGGAAAAGAAAGAAATGAATCAGAGCAAGCGAAACACAGCGAAAACCCCAAATAAAAGAGCGGCGGGAAGGGAAACACGGAGGAAAGGGATGGGGAAGAGAGGGGGAAATCCCACTGGATCCCATGGATCTCATGGATACGGGGCCGGGAATGGCATCTCCACACGTGGGAATTTGTTCCTGCGTGTAGGTGAGGGAAAATCCCAAACCAGGGAGGGGAAACTCCCAAACCGGGGAGGGGAAAATCCTTTGGGAATATCCCGAAACAGGGAGGGGAATATCCCCAAATAGGGAGAGGAATATCCCAAAATAGCGAGGGGAATATCCTGAAACCAGGGAGGGGTAAATCCTTCGGGAATATCCCAAAACAAGGAGAGGAATATCCCAAAATGGGGAGAGGAATATCCCAAAATGGGGAAGGGAATATCCCAAAACAGGGAGGGAAAAATCCTTTGGGATTATCCCAAACCGGGGATGGGAATATCCCAAAACAGGGAGAGGAACATCCCATAATGGGAAGGGGAATATCCCAAACCAGGGAGGGAAAAATCCTTTGGGATTATCCCAAACCGGGGAGAGGAATATCCCAAAATAGGGAGGGGAATATCCCAAAATGGGGAAGGGAATATCCCAAACCAGGGATGGGAAAATCCTTTGGGATTATCCCAAACCGGGGAGAGGAATATCCCAAAATAGGGAGGGGAATATCCCAAAATGGGGAAGGGAATATCCCAAACCAGGGAGGGAAAAATCCTTTGGGATTATCCCAAACCGGGGAGAGGAATATCCCAAAATAGGGAGGGGAATATCCCAAAATGGGGAAGGGAATATCCCAAACCAGGGATGGGAAAATCCTTTGGGAATATCCCGAAATGGGGAAGGGAAAATCCTTCGGGAATATCCCGAACCAGGTACGGGCAATATCCCAAAACAGGGAGAGGAACATCCCATAATGGGGAGGGGAATATCCCAAAACAGGGAGGGGAAAATCCTTCAGGAATATCCTGAAACATGGAGAGGAATATCCCAAACCAGGGACAGGGAATATCCCAAAATAGGGAAGGGAATATCCCAAAACAGGGAGCCGAATATCCCAAAATAGGGAGTGGAAAATCCTTCGGGAATATCCCAAACCGGGGATGGGAATATCCCAAAACAGGGAGAGGAACATCCCAGAATGGGGAGGGGAAAATCCCAAACCAGGGAGGGGAAAATCCTTTGGGAATATCCCAAACCGGGGAGAGGAATATCCCAAAATAGGAGGAGGAACATCCCAAAACAGGGAAGGGAATATCCCAAACCAGGGATGGGAAAATCCTTTGGGAATATCCCAAACCAGAGACGGGGAATATCCCAAAATAGGGAGGGGAATATCCCAAAATAGGGAAGGGAATATCCCAAACCAGGGAGGGGAAAATCCTTTGGGAATATCCCAAACCGGGGATGGGAATGTCCCAAAACAGGGAGGGGAAAATCCTTCAGGAATATCCCAAATCGGGGAGAGGAATATCCCAAACCAGGGACAGGGAATATCCCCAAATTGGGAAGGGAATATCCCAAACCAGGGAGGGGAAAATCCTTTGGGAATATCCCAAACTGGGGACGGGAATATCCCAAACCAGGGAGAGGAGCATCCCAAACCGGGCTGCAAACCGACCCCAAAAGATCCCACTCCACACCTGGAGGGGTCCTGGGACTCAGCTCCAGGTGGGGTTTTTATTGGGATGAGGAGTTACGGGCATGGAAGGATAAAAGTCATGGAAGTCTTTGGGATTTTTTTTCCTGGAGAATGCACAGAAAGGGATTCTGCTGGCTCCAAACCCCAAAAATCCCCTTCCCACGCCCGGTTTGGGGTCTGACCCCACTGACTCGCCCTGACACCATCCCTGGGAGCCACCACGATCCTGTAATAGGGATATCCCCCGACATAGGGGAATTTGGGGAGGGAAAAGGGGATGCACAGCCCCTTCCACCCCCTGGATCCAGACCTGGATCATCCCACCCGTCCTGCTGGCCCCAAACCCCCAAAATCCCCTTTCCCACCCCCAGTTTTGGGGTCTGGCCCCACTGACTCGCCCTGACACCATCCCTGGGAGCCACCACGATCCTTTAGTGGATATAGGGGAATCTGGGGAGGGAAAAGGGATTCTCAGGGCTCTCCCCCGTGGATCCAGACCCGGAGCATCCCATTCACAAACTGATCCCAAGGCATTCCCAGATCCTACAAGACATCCCAGAGCTGCTCTGAGCCTTTGTTTTTGGGGTCGTGGGGTCACGGGATGACCGGGACAGGGCGAGAGGGGACACGGATCTCACAAGGATCCCTTTTTTTGCCGGAGGGAGGGTGGGAAGGGGCTCCACGACCTTTCCTGCACCCCAAAACCAATCCCGGAGGACTCGACATTCCCGGGAGCGCTGCTGAATCCTTGGAATGGGTAAAAAAAAAAGCCCGGCCAAGCCCTTTAATCCCTGTTATCCCTGGATTTTTGGGGGGGGTTTAGCCACAAAAAAGAGGGATTTTGGTGGCTCCTGGCGCTGCATCCAAAATCTGGGAATGGATTTCACGCCCGGTGTGAGCAAATCATCTCTGAGGCGTAAAAAAAAGCAGGGGGAAAAAACAGGGAGGAAAAAAAAAGGATGGAATGTGAGTGGAAAATCCTTCGGAAATTCACTTCATTCCTTTGTTTTGATAATTGCAGATCGCGTTTAATTATTTATGGCGCGTTTTGTAAGGTGCCAGGAATTCCTGCGGGAATCTCCTTCCTCTCGCTGGCTCCCCGTGACACCTCAGAGGGGAAAAAAAGGGGATTTTTAGGGGGAGAAGAGAAAGGAGGAGGCCGAGCGCGGCTCCTTTGGTTTTCCAGGGAGAACGGAGCTGTCCGAGCCCCTCCTTGGGATTTTCGCGGCGCCGAGGGAAGGGGAAGACCGGAATTCCCAGCTGGAATCAAAGCCAGGCTTTGATCTCGGCCTCACCTCAGGCTCGGGACCTGCCCTGGGAGCGCCCGGGCTCCCCAAAATTCGGATGGAAGGGAGGTAAGAGCTGGGAAAAGCTCCCAGTTATCACCCCGGAGCTGTTTGGGATGAGATGGGGCAGCCGAAAAATTCCTTCGAGGTCCTGGGATGAGACCCTGGCGGCTCCCATGGAGAATCCATCCTGTCCCGAGCTTCCTGATTCCCGGGATTTGCAGGAGCGGGGAATTTTATTGGCTTTGGAAGCCCCGAGGGAGCAGCACAGGAGCCTGGGACCATCGAGGGTGGGGACGGGACAAAAGGGAGGCAGGGATGGAGCCGGGACATTCCCGGGGGAAGGAGCGGAGGAGGATGAGGATGAGGATGAGGACGAGGAGGAGGAGGAGGAGAAGGAGGAGGAGGAGGAGGAAGGCAGGGACGGCACCATCGCGGTGTCCTTGAGTGTCCTTTGGAGGCTCCGCGGCTCGGGAAGGGCTGAAAATTCCCGGCCGCTCCTGCCTTTGATTCCCGGCTCCGCGGGGAGGGAAGGAGGAGGAGAGGGGTGAGAGGGAGGGAGAGAGGGACGGAGAGGGAGCGGGGGAAGGAGGGGACACCGCCACACCCTGCCCTGACAGGACCTGGCCACACCCTGCCCTGACAGGACCTGGAGACCCTTTGGAGGGAGATGGACAAAGGAGATGGACACAGGAGATGGACACACAGGAGATGGACACAGGGAGATGGACACAGGAGATGGACACAGGGAAATGGACACAGGGAAATGGACACACAGGAGATTGACACGGGAGATGGACACACAGGAGATGGACACAGGGAAATGGACACAGGGAAATGGACACACAGGGAGATGGACACAGGAGATGGACACACAGGGAGATGGACACAGGAGATGGACACAGGAGATGGACACAGGGAGATGGACACAGGAGATGGACACACAGGAGATGGACACACAGGAGATGGACACAGGAGATGGACACAGGGAGATGGACACAGGGAAATGGACACACAGGAGATGGACACAGGAGATGGACACACAGGAGATGGACACAGGAGATGGACACAGGGAGATGGACACAGGGAGATGGACACAGGAGATGGACACAGGGAGATGGACACAGGAGATGGACACACAGGAGATGGACACACAGGAGATGGACACAGGAGATGGACACAGGGAGATGGACACAGGGAAATGGACACACAGGAGATGGACACAGGAGATGGACACACAGGAGATGGACACAGGAGATGGACACAGGGAGATGGACACAGAGAGATGAACACAGGAGATGGACACAGGGAGATGGACACAGGAGATGGACACAGGAGCTGGACACAGGGAGATGGACACAGGAGATGGACACACAGGGGGATGGACACACAGGGAGATGGACACAGGAGATGGACACACAGGGGGATGGACACACAGGGGGATGGACACACAGGGAGATGGACACAGGAGATGGACACACAGGAGATGGACACACAGGAGATGGACACAGGAGATGGACACAGGGAGATGGACACAGGGAAATGGACACACAGGAGATGGACACAGGAGATGGACACAGGAGATGGACACACAGGAGCTGGACACAGGAGCTGGACACACAGGAGATGGACACACAGGAGATGGACACAGGAGATGGACACAGGAGATGGACACACAGGAGATGGACACACAGGAGATGGACACAGGAGATGGACACACAGGAGATGGACACACAGGAGATGGACACAGGAGATGGACACAGGAGATGGACACACAGGAGATGGACACACAGGAGATGGACACAGGAGATGGACACAGGGAGATGGACACACAGGGAGATGGACACACAGGAGATGGACACAGGAAATGGACACACAGGAGATGGACACAGGAGATGGACACAGGGAGATGGACACAGGAGATGGACACAGGAGATGGACACAGGGGGATGGACACAGGAGATGGACACAGGGGATGGACACAGGGGATGGACACAGGGGGATGGACACAGGAGATGGACACAGGAGACGGACACACAGGAGATGGACACAGGAGATGGACACAGGAGATGGACACAGGAAATAGACACACAGGAGATGGACACGGGAGATGGACACAGGAAATGGACACACAGGAGATGGACACGGGAGATGGACACAGGAAATGGACACGGGAGATGGACACAGGAGATGGACACAGGGGGATGGACACAGGAGATGGACACAGGAGCTGGACACAGGGAAATGGACACACAGGAGATGGACACAGGAGATGGACACAGGAGACGGACACACAGGAGATGGACACAGGAGATGGACACAGGAGATGGACACAGGGGGATGGACACAGGAGCTGGACACAGGGGGATGGACACAGGGGGATGGACACAGGAGATGGACACAGGAGATGGACACAGGAGCTGGACACAGCAGCTCCATCCCTGCCACCTTTCCTCAGGCTCCAGCAGCAGGAAGAAGGGAGGGAGCGAGGGAGGTGCTGTATTTTTCCATGCACGAAGATCCACAGTGACACTTTTCCCGTTCCCTTCCCGGTGCGAGGAGCGGCTTCATTCCCCTCCCAGCAGCGATCCCAATAAAACCCCGGCGTGCCGTGGCAGCATTCCCTGCCAATTCCCCGCGAGACGGGAATTCGGGAATTCATCCCTCGCCCTCCGACTCTGCGCTCGCCAGGCAGGGAACCCACCTCGCCGAGGGGAGGGAACCCACAGGTGGTTGTTTCACCCCCCATGGTGGGATTTGGGATTGGGATCTGGGATTGGGATCGCAAGCCCGGGATGGACCAAGGGATGCTCGGGAAGAGCGGCGCAGTTGGAGCCCCTGGGGAAGGCTGGGACAGGGGTTGGGCAGCTGGAAATCCCTGGATTTCTCTCTAGGGCAGGGTTATCCCCACGTATCCAAAAAAATGGGGATAATTGAGGAGATTCCAGGCAAAGCTGGAGCTGGCCATGGCAGAGCCACAAGGTCACTCCAGGTCTGCAGGATCCACGTGCTTTGGATCGCCTAATTCCATGGGAATTTGGGCTCTGGAATGTTCATGGCCTGTGGTATCCAGCTGGTCCCTGCACATCCCTTTCCTCCCTCTGGATTCCCCTCTCTGCATTCATCCCCTGCCTTCCCCATGAAGGATCCACACTGGGATCCTCCAAAACCCCATCCCAGCTCCCCATCCCTCCCATTCCCCCCAAAATCTGCCAGATCACTCCAATCCCAGCTGGGTGCAGGATCCAAACCTCCATCTTTGAGCCCTCGGTCCCATTCCAGCTCTAAATATCCCATTAAAAATCCCACAAAGCCCAGAGCAGACGCCACAACCACTTTTCCAACCCCATTTTTTGGGATTGCGGCTCGGAGTTGCAGCATTCCTATTAAATTAAAGGTAATTAAATCAATTAATGAGACCGTGAGGTTTGCATGCCCAGAATCCCGGGATGCTCACAGGGAAAAAAGGGACAATTTGGGGGAAATTCTGGCAGATCAGGAGCCAAACATTTCCTGTCCTGGTGGCAGCCGGATTTGGGAATGAGCTCTGGCATTCCTGGGGGCTGATCCAGCAGCATTCCCTGAGATAGGAGCCACAATTCCTGAAACAGGGAGGATTTGGAGAGGCTGGGATTGGAAGGGATCCATTGAGGTGGGAGAGACCCCAAAACAACAACTGGGAGCTGGGAGCGGGGAAGGGCTGGTGGGGCCGGCATCCACCTCCCGGATCCGGGATCCACATCCTCTCCCCACGTCCTTTTCCATGTGTCCCTTCCCGAGGTCCAAACCCTAAAGATGTCCTGGAGTCGCCAGGGGATAACGGGGTGGGAATGGGGGAGAAAAAAGGGGATAACGGGGTGGGAATGGGGGAGAAAAAAGGGGATAACGGGGTGGGAATGGGGGAGAAAAAAGGGGATAATGGGTGGGAATGGGGGAGACACAAGGGGATAATGGGGTGGGAATGGGGGAGAAGCCTCTCCCTGACTCCCTTTTCCCAATCCTGGAATGGCTGGCTCCCAGTTTGGAGCTGGGATGCAGCTCCCACATTTCCCAGTTTGGAGCTGGGATGCAGCTCCCACAATTCCCAGTTTGGAGCTGGGATGCAGCTCCCACAGTTCCCAGTTTGGAGCTGGGATGCAGCTCCCACAATTCCCAGTTTGGAGTAGGGATGTAGCTCCCATAGTTCCCAGTTTGGAGCTGGGATGCAGCTCCCACAGTTCCCAGTTTGGAGCAGGGACGCAGCTCCCACAATTCCCAGTTTGGAGCTGGGATTCAGCTCGCACCTTCCCCAGTCTGGAGCTGGGATTCAGCTCCCACAATTCCCAGTTTGGAGCTGGGATGCAGCTCCCACAGTTCCCAGTTTGGAGCACGGATGCATCTCCCACCTTCCCCAGTTTGGAGCTGGGATTCGGCTCCCACAATTCCCAGTTTGGAGCTGGGATGCAGCCACCACAATTCCCAGTTTGGAGCTGGGATGCAGCTCCCACAATTCCCAGTTTGGAGTTGGGATGCAGCTCTTACAGTTCCCAGTTTGGAGCTGGGATTCAGCTCCCACAATTCCTAGTTTGGAGCTGGGATGCAGCCACCACAATTCCCAGTTTGGAGCTGGGATGCAGCTCCCACAATTCCCAGTTTGGAGTTGAGATGCAGCTCTTACAGTTCCCAGTTTGGAGCTGGGATTCAGCTCCCACAATTCCCAGTTTGGAGCTGGGATTCAGCTCCCACAATTCCCAGTTTGGAGCAGGGATGCAGCTCCCACATTTCCCCAGTCTGGAGCTGGGATTCAGCTCCCACAATTCCCAGTTTGGAGCTGGGATACAGCTCCCACAATTCCCAGTTTGGAGCTGGGATTCAGCTCCCACATTTCCCAGTTTGGAGCTGGGATGCAGCCGCCACCTTTCCCAGTCTGGAGCTGGGATTCAGCACCCACCTTTCCCAGTTTGGAGCTGGGATGCAGCTCCCACATATGCCAGTTTGGAGCTGGGATACAGCTCCCACCTTTCCCAGTTTGGAGCTGGGATTCAGCACCCACAGTTCCCAGTTTGGAGCACGGATGCAGCTCCCACCTTCCCCAGTTTGGAGCTGGGATTCATCTCCCACATTTCCCAGTTTGGAGCTGGGATTCATCTCCCACCTTTCCCAGTTTGGAGCTGGGATGCAGCCACCACAATTCCCAGTTTGGAGCTGGGATGCAGCTCCCACAATTCCCAGTTTGGAGCTGGGATTCAGCACCCACAGTTCCCAGTTTGGAGTAGGGATGCAGCTCCCATAGTTCCCAGTTTGGAGCTGGGATGCAGTTCCCACCTTCCCCAGTTTGGAGCTGGGATTCAGCTCCCATAATTCCCAGTTTGGATCAGGGATGCAGTTCCCACCTTCCCAGTTTGGAGCTGGGATGCAGCTCCCACAATTCCCAGTTTGGAGCTGGGATGCAGCACTCACAGTTCCCAGTTTGGAGCTGGGATGCAGCTCCCATAGTTCCCAGTTTGGAGCTGGGATGCAGTTCCCACCTTCCCCAGTTTGGAGTTGGGATGCAGCTCCCACAATTCCCAGTTTGGAGCACGGATTCAGCTCCCACAGTTCCCAGTTTGGAGCACGGATTCAGCTCCCACATTTCCCAGTTTGGAGCTGGGATTTATCTCCCACATTCCCCAGTTTGGAGCTGGGATTCAGCTCCCACATTCCCCAGTTTGGAGCAGGGATTCAGCTCCCACAGTTCCCATTCCCGGGATTTTTCCCTGTTCCCGGATCACCGAGCTCCTCCTCTGCCTCTGCAATCCGAATATTTCAGCAGAGAAGGAACAACACAAACACCCCAGGAGTTTTTGTCCCCCCCTCCTTCCCTTCCTCTCCCTCCCACCCTCTCCATCAGCCCTTCTGTTGGAGATGAATCTTCAAAACTTAAAAAAAACCAAGAAAAAAATCCCAAACCCCGTCATTTCCATGGATTCTGAAAGTGGAAACCGAGCGCGGGGAAGGGCGGAGGGAAGAAAATAAAACCAGCTGACGGCAAAGTTTCATTGTCCCCGGCGGGGAATCGGGGAGGCTGCAGCAGGCGCTGAAGAGCCCTTGAGTCCTGGAGCACCTGCAGCCGGCACAGGCGGGAGGGAGGGATGGGATCAGTGGGATGGGATCAATGGGATGGGATGGGATCAGTGGGATGGGATCAGTGGGATGGGATCAATGGGATGGGATCGGTGGGATGGAATAGGATCAGTGGGATGGGGTCAATGGGATAGGATCAGTGGGATGGGATCAGTGGGATGGGATCAGTGGGATGGGATCAATGGGCTGGGATCAGTGGGGTGGGGTCAATGGGATGGGATCAGTGGGATGGGATCAGTGGGCTGGGATCAATGGGCTGGGATCAGTGGGATGGGGTCAATGGGATGGGATCAGTGGGATGGGATCAGTGGGATGGAATAGGATCAGTGGGATGGGATCAATGGGATGGGATCGGTGGGATGGGATCTGTGGGATGGGATAGGATCAGTGGGATGGGATCAGTGGGATGGGATGGGATCAGTGGGATGGGATCTGTGGGATGGGATGGGATCAGTGGAATGGGATCAGTGGGATGGGATCAATGGGATGGGATGGGATCAGTGGAATGGGATCAGTGGGATGGGATCTGTGGGATGGGATGGGATCAGTGGGATGGGATCAGTGGGATGGGATCAATGGGATGGGATGGGATGGGATGGGATGGGATGGGATGGGATGGGATGGGATGGGATGGGATGGGAGAGTGGCTGATGGGTCCCAGAGCACCGAAAATCCTCACAGGGATGGATTTGGGATATTCCCGAAGACACACACGCTCACTTGGGGGTTCAGCTCCCACAATTCCCAGTTTG
Organism: Corvus hawaiiensis; assembly: GCF_020740725.1. Lineage (NCBI taxonomy): Eukaryota > Metazoa > Chordata > Aves > Passeriformes > Corvidae > Corvus > Corvus hawaiiensis. The sequence goes on along the minus strand of NC_063213.1, from coordinate 96,772,008 downwards.
GAGCTGGGATTCAGCTCCCATAGTTCCCAGTTTGGAGCTGGGATTCAACTCCCACAGTTCCCAGTTTGGAGCTGGGATTTATCTCCCACAGTTCCCAGTTTGGAGCTGGGATTCAGCTCCCACAGTGACCAGCTGGGTCACTTGTGGGTTTGGAATGCAAAAATCCCACAAAGTTTGGCCAAGCGGCCTCCAGGCTCCACCCTGGGGACCTCGGACCTGCAGTTCTGTGGGATCACGGAACGATTTGGGCTGCAAGGACCTGGGAGATCCTCTCATCCCAACCCCCGGCCCTGCGGGATCATCCCATTGCAAGCCCTATTTCCCACCTCAGGGCGAGTTAATAATGACGAGGATAAAGAATAAATAATGACGAGGATAAAGAATAAATAATGACGAGGATAAAGAATAAATCATAAAAAGAATAAAGAATAAACAATACAGAGAACAAGGAGCGCTCCCAAACTCGACCACGGCTGCTGGGAAGGAGCCGGCGAAGGGAATGGAGGAGGAGCAGGAGGAGGAGCAGGAGGAGTTTCACGGCCACCGAACTGCCACAAACGGGGGCTCTGTGCCCCCCCTGCCCCCCTTGTGCCCTTCCCGAGCGCATCCCACCAGGAATTTCGGTGCTGACCCCCCCCTCAGAGCTCCAGCACCCCCAAACCAAGGGCTGGTTTTGTGGGATTCCAAATTCCAAGTGGTGGGAAAACAGGGATGCTGCTCCAGCGTGGGGACACGACCCCGGGGCCGGGGTGGCTGCCCTGTGCTGGGGACATTATCCCAACACTGGGGACATTATCCCAGCACTGGGAATGATCCCAGCACCGGGAACAGAGGAAAATCTTGGAGAACTTGTCCCAAAGCACGGCCCCACCCTGCTTCCCACCTGCCCAGCACTGTTTCCCAAATCCCAAATCCCGCTCCTCTGCATCCCTGAGCCTCTCCAAAGCAGCCTGGAGCTCCTCCTTCCCTCCCCAGCATCCTTGGAATGAAAATCCCGACAGCAGGAGCCTCAGCGGGCTCGTCTGTAGCACAGCACCCCGGAGAAACCCGGGATCATGGGATCAGCGAGGTTGGAAAAGCTCTCCAGGATCACCAAGTCCAACCTGTGCCCGATCCTTGTCACCAGCCCAGAGCCCTGAGTGCCACATCCGGGAATTCCTTGGGCACCTTCAGGGATGGGGGGCTCCATTCCAAGGCCTGACTGCCCTTTCCATGAGGAAATTCCTGCTCCTGTTCAGCCTGGACATCCCCTGGCACATCCTGAGGCCGTTCCCTCTCCTGCTGTCCCTTGGCATCACACCCTGACCCTCCCTGGCTGTCCCCTCCTATCAGGGACTTGGGGACATCCAGACGGCCCCTCCTGATAACAGAAACATTCCCAGCTCCCTCAGCCTCTCCTCGAGCTCCAGACCCTTCTCCAGCTCAGGACCACTCCCACATCCCGTCACCCCCCTCAGGCACCCGCCAGCCTGGCCCTGTCCCCTCCCCCTGCAGCCCCGGGCCACGCTCGCTGCCACGGGACGCGGCTGCCACGTGTCGCCGGTGTCCCCAGGGCGCAGAGGCGGCCACCGCGTGGCCCGGCGGGGATCGATGGCGACAATCGATGGCTATAATTAAACCCTGCCCTGATGGGCTCTGTCCCTTCACCCCCACGGCAGCGCCCACGCGGGTCCCCGCCGGGGCCAAGGGCACCGCGCTGCCGTGGGAAGGGTGGGAACGGGGGATTCTCGTGGAAAAGGAAGGCGAGGCCGGCCCGGGTGGCTGTGGGGACGGAGGGATGGAGGGAAGGGGGCAATGTGAGGGGGCGGATGTGCCACCTTCACCAGGGTGTCCATCTGGTCGGGTTCACGCCCCGGGTTCGCCCCCAGCCCAGCCCAGCAGGGAGGTGCCTTCATCCCCCTTTTCCTAACGGGAAATCACATTTTGGGTGGAGATCCGCGGTTTTGCTGAGTGGGGAACCAGGGCTGAGCCTGGCAGCGACACCCACACACCCTCCCAGTGCCCCACAGCTCCCAGGCAGTGCCAGCACCGCTCCAGTTCCCAGCCAGGGGTGTCCCCCACCCTCTCCTGTCCCAGCCCACCCCCTCAGAAGGGCCACCAGCACCCCCCAGACCCCAGGACATTCCATAAAACCCCGAGCAGGGTGGGCATCACTCCCTGCCCACCCCTCCCTGCCCATCCCACCCTGCCGGGAGGGGACAAAGCTCCTTTTGCACAAAGCCACCAACGCTGTGACCGCCCTGCCAGGGCCGGGGGCTCCCCGGCCACCCCCCCGAGGGGGTCCCAGCCCCTCCAGCAGCTCCCAGTGGGGACGGGGCTCCTGTCAGGGGCACGGAGCCGTCGCCGGGGGCAGCCTGGTGGGAGATAATTAACACGCTGGAAATTTATTCCTCATTAAAACGAGGGAAGAGCCGCCGCCGGGGCTGGAACAGCCGAGGGGCTTCAGTGCCCCGAACCCTGGATGGGTTTTGGGGAAACAGCGGGGGCCTTGCACAGCCCCCGCCCCGCCCCTTTTCCCAGCGCTGTGAGAGCCATGGAGCATCCAGAGGGACTGGGAAGCACCTGCACCCTCAGGATTTAGGGCTGGCGAGTTTGGGGTCCCTGCGACTGACCCAGGGAAGGGATGGAGGACACCAGGATGTCCTGGCGGGGGACGCCCACCCCACCCGAGACCCCTCCTCTCTCCATCCCTGAGCGAGATGTGACCGTCCTGTCACCCCTGGAGACGCCGGGAAGGGGCGCAGCTCCCGAGGGCCCTGGCGCTGGTTCCGGCCTCATTCCCGGCTCCAGGCGCTGCCCAACCCAACTTCCCTGGGAGTTGGGTGCCGGGTGGGTGGCAGGGTGGGTGGGTGGGCACACGCGGGGGCAGCGGCAGCGCCGCTCCCCAGCCCGGTGCCACCGCGAACGAGGCGAGAACAAAGAGAGGAGAGGAGAGGCCGCGGGGCGAGCGCGGAGCTGCCCGCGGCCAGCGCAGACAAAGGGACCCCCGCCCGTGTCCCTGTCGCCTCCGCGGGGCTGGCGCGGGTCGGGGCAGCGCCTCACACCCACACCCCCACCCACACCCCCACCCACACTCCCACGGCGGGGATCAGACCCCGCCGGGGCTCCCTTCACCCCCCGAAAGCTCCGGGAGCACAGGGCGAGCGACCTCCGGAGTTATTTTAAGTTTCCCTCTCCGCCACCTCCCCCCACGCCCCAGCCCAGCCCGGGATGCGACAGATTTTTGGGTTCTTTTTTTTTTTTCCTGCTGCGACGGTGCCGAAAATGTCGCTCCAGGGGCCACCCGGTGGCTTGTGCTGCCCTTTGTGTCTCGGGGAAAAGGAAAAGGGGAGGCAGCAGGTAGGGAGAGCCCACGGCTCCCTCCGCGCCCATCTGGACAGAAATCCAGAGCCTGGCATCCTCCAGCTCGCCTCGGCGGGCACAACATCCCAATTAATGCCCAGCCCGGGGGGCTGGAGCTGCCATCGGCACCAAAAATGCCCCCTCCGAGCACCCCCAGCTCTCCCCATTTCCAGGACTCTCCGGCCGCACTGGGGCAACGAACACCCCCCAAAAAGCGGCACCGCCTCCGGCACCGATCCCGCAGCCCCAGCCCGGCCGCTCCCGGGGCGGGGGGACCCTCGGGGCCGGCGAGGGGGGGGGGTCACCGCGTCCCGGCGCTTGTCACACGCCCCTCCGGAGCGCCACAGCCCCGCGCACGCCCTGCCTGGGCGGCAAAGCCCGGCCAGCAAAACTCCGGCAGCACCAGCGAGCATTTTTTACCCCGCACCCCACCGCCACCCCACCGCAGGCACCGCCGGCGACACGGAGGAGAGGAGAGGGGTGAGGGGAGAGGAAAGGAAGGCAAAAAAACCACACAAATAAAAAAAATACCTGCTACTTAAGAATGGATGCACATAGTGAGAGTGACATGCCTTGAGAGGGTGTATTCCCCATTTCTGCTCGCCGAGGCTGCTTCGCTTTTTTATTTTTGGGTGGCTTTTCCTCTTTTTTCTTTTTTTTTTGGTTTTTTTTTTGCCCCCCCCCCCCCTCTCCTTTCTGCCGGCAGAAGGGGCTTCAGGCCCGGCCGAGCACGGGAGGAGCGGCGGCGGGGAGTGGGCGCGGGGAGCGCGCCGGGAGCGCGCCCGGGTGCGCGTGGGAGCGCGCGGCTCCGCGAGGTACAAAAGGGAACAAATGGGAAAAACACATTAGCTCATGATGGATCCGCGCTGGGGGGGAGGGAGGGAGGGACAGACGGCTCCCCCCGTGCCCCGCTCTGCCTCTTAAAGGCCCCCGATGGGGTTTTGGGGTTTTTTTTGTTGTTGTTGTTGTCGCTGTTTTTCTTTTTTTTGTTTTTTCATCCGGCAGCAAATCGGCCGCGGTGGCACGCGCGTGTCGCTGTCGCTGTCGCTGTCGCCGGGTGACCCGCGGAAGCGCGCAGGGGATGGGAGGGAGGAGCCGTCCCCGTGAGGTTTGGGATCTCCGGGGGGGTGAGGGTGGAAGGGGACGCTGGTGGGGTCACCCGGGCTGGCGTGGGATGGGGACAGCGGGTGGGCATCTTCCGGGAGAGGGGCGGCGGCCTGGCACAGCCGGGCACGGGGTGAGGGGTGGCTTTTGGGGGAAAAGATGCCGAATTTGTGGCCGGATGGGAGGGGCAGCGCGCGGCTGGCACAGGGACTGGGCTCGTTCATCTTCCCACGAATTCCTGGCGCGGGCAGCTGGAGAGGCTCTGGAGCAGAGCGAGGGTGGCACCGGGGCACCTGTGGGTAGGGACAGCCTGGACAGAGGTGACCGACCACGGTGGGGACGCGGTGCCAGGGGACTCAGCCTCTGTCTGGCAGCGCCCATTACCGTGGGGACACACCCACTGCCACCCACGGCCGTGGGGGTCTCATTCCGTAATGCCACCAAGGTGGGCACACAGTGACAGGTGGTGACCAGTGGGCACGGACAGCCCGGACAGCGGTGACTGACCATGCTGGGGACCCAGTGATGGTGGCTCAGCCTCTTGCTGGCAGTGCCCACCGGCGTGGGGACCCGCCACTGTCACCCACCACCGTGGGGACCCATGAGGGTCTCAGCCCCTGGTGCCCACCACCATCTCTGGTCGCCAAGCCCTGGCGCTCCAGGTGCCAGCAGCCCCGTGGTGTGGCAGTGACCCAGAGCTGTCCCCTCCCCTCCCACACAACCCCAAGCCCCATCATGGAGAAAAGGCAGGAAAAACCAGGAGAAAACGAACAAATCTGCTTTTCTTCCCTCAAACTCCCTGCGCTGCGCCCTCTGGGCCCTGCGGGGCTGCTCGGCCCCTCCCCAGCGGGACGGGGGGGGATCGGGGTGGGTCGGGGGGGGGATCATGGGGCGGTCAGGGGGGGTCAGGGGAGGGTCAGGACTCCCCCCCGAGCCCCCCCGGAGCCCCCCCGGAGCCCCCCCGGAGCCCCCCCGGTCCCAGCGCTGCATTAACGGCGGAGCCGCCGCCCGGGGCTCCATTAGGGGAACGTCCGAGGGAGCGGAGCCTTTTCCGGCCCAGCGCGTCCTGATGGAGCCGAGGCCAGCGGGGGGGCCCGGGGGGCCACGGTGGGGGCACGGGGATGGCACGGGGACGGCCCCTGCTGCAACGTGTCCCTGCTCTGGGATGGGCACCGGCCGCTCGTCCCGTGCTCCTGGGTAACCCCATCACCTCCCAGTGCACCCTGTAACCCTCCCAGTGCACCCTGTAACCTCCCGGTGCCACCCCATCACCTCTTGGTGCCATCCCATAACCCCCCAGTGCCACCCTATCACCTCCCAGTGCCACCCCATCACCTCCCAGCGCACCCTGTAACCCCCCCAGTGCCACCCCATCACCTCCCAGAGTACCCTGTAACCCTCCCAGTGCCACCCCATCACCTCCCAGTGCCACCCCATCACCTCCCAGTGCACCCTGTAACCTCCCAGTGCACCCTGTAACCCTCCCAGTGCCACCCCATCACCTCCCAGTGCACCCTGTAACCTCCCAGTGCACCCTGTAACCTCCCAGTGCACCCTGTAACCCTCCTGGTGCCACCCCATCACCTCCTGGTGCCACCCCATCACCTCCTGGTGCCACCCCACGGCCTTTCGGTGCCACCCCTGTCTCGGTGGAGAGAGAAAATTCCTCCCCCGGCATTAAAAATCCCTCCTTAACCCCAAATCCTGCTCTCCAGGAGGTGCCACCAGGGAATTTGGGGCCTCCTGGTGCCAGGGGGAAGCGTGGCCACCTCATGGAGCCATCCCACATCCCATGGGACAAATCCCACAGGACAAATCCCACATCCCATGGGACAAATCCCGCATCCCATGGGACAAATCCCACAGGACAAATCCCGCATCCCATGGGACAAATCCTGCGCTCCCATTGGGACAAACCCCACCCTCCCCACAAGCTCTGAGGTGTCCCAGCGCAGATCCCACAGCTCTTCCTGAACCCAGAGGGAGCTTTCATCCCTGTGGGAGCATCAGGTGGGAAATCCACGGCCGGGGGGTGCCAAAAGCTGTCAAGGAGCGGATTTAGGGTGATTTGGGGTTTTTTTTGGGATGCACACGGAGCTGGGAAGTGTCACTCAAACACTGCTGGGACACTCCCAGTGCCACCAGCGCCGCTGGGAGCCGATCCAGCGCTGGGATGGAGCTGCTCCAGGGGGTGACAGCGGTGACAGCTCCGGGGTTTGATCCCGGCAGATCCAAGGGAGGCGCTGAGACGGCCCTAAAAGAGCTGAAACGCCCCTAAAAGGTGACACGTCCCCCCCCGGAGCTGCCGACAGCTCAAAAATGCATTAAAGGGAAAAATCGGAGAGTTTTGAGGAATTAAATGAGCGCTTCAAACTCATCTGTGCTCGGATCCTGCCCCGGGAGAACTCCTGGGATCCAAAATCCATGGAATTTAGGGTGGGAGGGGACATTCCCGGGTGACACGGGGCAGGACAGGGCGGTGACAGCCCCCAGGGGGTCCCAACACGACCCAGCCCCTGACCCCGAGCTCACAGGAGGGACCCGGAAACATCCGGAGCTGCTTGGGGAAAAGCCGAGTTGTTTATTCCCGATTTTCGGAGGTTTTGGGGGATAAAGAGAAGGGACAGGGAAGGTTCTGGGGTCACCAGGGAGAAGGATTTAATTTGGGAAGATGATGTCGGTGACACGGGGCCGTGCCAGGAGGTGGCACTTGAGCACAGAGCCAACATCAGCCCCAAATAAGAGCTGAGACCCCAAAACAGCCCCAACCCCACTGCAGGCACCGGCAGCCTTTTCCATCCCCCCCCCAAAAAAGGGGAAAAAGGCTCCTAAACCTCCTCGGTGGCCACTTCCCTGTCCCCGTGTCCCCTCCCCGTCCCCAAGCCCACAGGAGGACGGGAGGAGCAGGAGAGCGGGGCTGGGGCTCTCAATTATTCATCGCCCGTTCCTTTTTTTGGCTCATTTATCCCAAAAAAAGGCCTTTGAAGCTCCGCCACGGGGTGAGGGCTGTGGGCTCCTCGTCCTTGATTAGCCCTGACTGTGGAGCGGGCCTTCCTCATCGTCCTCATCCTCAGCCTCATCTTCATCCTCAGCCTCGTCCTTCCTCCTCATCCTCAGCCTTGCCCTTCATCCTCATCCTCCATCCTCATCCTCCTCTTCCTCATCCTCCTCTTCCTCATCCTCAGCCTCATCTTCATCCTCAGCCTCGTCCTTCCTCCTCATCCTCAGCCTTGTCCTCATCCTCAGGCTCAGCCTCAGCTTCAGCCTCTTCCTCCTTCTTCATCCTCTTCCACTTCCTTCATCCCCATCCTCATCCTCAGCCTTATCGTCATCTTCATCCACATCCTCATCCTCGTCCTCCATCCTCATCCTATTCCTTTTCCTCATCCCCATCCTCTTCCTCATCCTCATCATCATCCTCAGCCTTGTCCTCATTCTCATCCTCTTCCTATTCCTCATCCTCATCCTCATCCTCCCTCCTCATCCTCATTTTCCATCCTCCATCCTCATCCTCAGCCTTGCCCTTCATCCTCATTTTCCATCCTCATCCTCCATCCTCATCCTCCTCTTCCTCCTCCTCCTCATCTTCCTCTTCCTCATCCTTCATCCTCATCCTCCTCTTCCTCTTCCTCCCTCCTCATCCTCATCCTCATTTTCCACCCTCTATCCTCATCCTCATCCTCTTCCTCCATTCTCATTTTCCTCTTCCTCTTCCTCATCCTCATCCTCATTTTCCACCCTTCATCCTCATCCTCCTCCCTCAGCATTACCCGGGCACCCACCCGTGCCCCCCGAGCCCTTTGGGGGGTCGCTCTGGAGTCACCCCCACCCCCCCAATTCCCCGTGGTTTCGCTGTTCGTGGGGGGAGCTCATCCCCGATCCCTCAGCTCGGAGCAGGGATAAATCCAGGATCCGCCCATGGGAATTCAGGCCTGGAATCCTGCCCATCCCACACCCAACCCCTTCCCATCCCAAAATCAGGAGCGGGGAAGGATTTGTGCCTCCTCAGGCTCATCCCAAACGCCTCAGCTCGGAGCAGGGACAGGCCCAGGCTCTAAATGGGAATTCAGGGGTGGAATCCTGTCCGCCCCATGTCCAATTCCTTCCAATCCATCCCAAAAGTGGGAGCAGGGAAGGATCTGTGCTGCTTCAGGCTCATCCCAAACCCCTCAGCTCAGAGCCACGATGGATCCAGGATGAAATCCCGTCCATCCCATGCCCAATCCCACCCCAAAATCACAACCGGCAAAGGATTTGTGCTCCCTCAAGTTCATCCCTCCTTTCCTCACCCTCCCTCTGCCGGGAGGAGTTTCCAGAGCCAATCCCGATCCTCTCCGGAGCTGTTCCTGGCTCGGATTTTTGCCGCAGCTCCCTCCCACCGCCATCTGTCCCTCGGCAGCGGCTCCGTGTCCCCGCCGGGCCCGGCCCCGCGCCCCCGCTCCCGTTTTCCCATTTTTACCGCTCCCAGTCACGCTCCGGCCCTCGCAGCCCATCCCGCCGCCTCGGGAATGCGCCTTTTCCATCCCCGAATCCACCTGGAATGCTGGGGGAATATTTTTCTGCATTCCCCCTTTCAATCCCTTTCGTTTGTGGTGTCACCATCCAGCCCCGCTCCTCCTGGGAATTTGTGGGGTCCTGCCTGCGATGCTGGATCGGGAATGCGCCTTTTCCATCCCCGAATCCACCTGGAATCCTGGGGGAATATTCCTCTACATTCCCCCGACAGCAGAAATCCAAATATCCAAGGAAAAAGCGCCTCGGTCCAGGGGGTTTGAACCCTCTGGGAAAGGAAGGAAAATCCAGCCCCATTTTTGGGGTGGAAACCCAAATCTCCCGGGGCCAAATTTTGGGGTGGAAACCCAAACTCCAACCCCAGTTTTTGGAGCGAAAACCCCAAATTCCAGCCCCAGTTTTTGGAGCGAAAACCCCGAATTCCAGCCCCAATTTTGGGGTGGAAACGGGATTATCCACGGGAAACCTGCGGAGCCGTCTGGAAGATGGAGAGAAGGTGCTGGAGCTGGAGTGGGGACGTGGAGGGGACACTTGGGGACACCGGGAGGGTGCCAGGCTGCCGGGGTGACGCGGTGCCAGCGCTCCGGTGGTGGCAGCTCCCGGTCCCCGCCCGTTCCTGCGGGCACCGGGAAGAGGGAAAATCTCCATGGCAACCGAGGACAGCTCTGACCAGGGATTGGGAACCGGGAGCGGCAGATTTGGGGCCGAGCCGGGTCCGCTGTGCCACCCCCTCGGGGAGGTGATCTTGGGCCAGAATTCCCAAATTTCCTGGAAAAGTGGGGAATTTTTACCACTTTTAGCTCAGGCCAGGAAGAGGAGGATGGGATGGGATGGGATGGGATGGGATGGGATGGGATGGGATGGGATGGGATGGGATGGGATGGGGGTGGTCCCCAATTTCCAGGCTGTGGTTGGAATTCAGGGGAAGGAATT
>NC_063213.1:96727735-96761917 GCF_020740725.1 Corvus hawaiiensis | reverse complement strand
TTGGGGATTTTGGGAATTTGGGGATTTGGGGATTTTGGGAATTTGGGGAATTTGTGGGATTTGGGGAATTTGGGGAATTTGGGGAATTTGGGGAATTTGCGGAATTTGCGGAATTTGGGGAATTTGGGGAATTTTGGGGAATTTGCGGAATTTGGGGACTTTTGGGGAATTTTGGAATTTTGGGGAATTTTGGGATTTGGGAATTTGGGGAATTTTGGGAATTTTGGGAATTCCTCACCTTTTTGGGCCGCTCATGGTGGGACAGGTGCTTCTCCTGGGCAGGGGACGCCGAGCGGCTCCTCCTGCCCGCCAGGAAGGAGCTGCTCCCGGAATGCCTCGAGGTCTTCTGAGGGAATCCGGGATGGAGAGGAGGTGGGAAAAAAGGGGGGGGAAAGATGGAGAAGAGGAGGGGAAAAAAGATGGGAAAAGGGGAAAAAAGATGGGAAAAGGGAAAAAAAGATGGGAAAAGGGAAAAAAAGGGGGAAAAAAAGATGGGAAGAGGGAGTTATGGAGAGCAAATCCCATCGGGAAAGCGACGGGAAAGGTCCCAGCTCGGTTCCTATCATGGGATCCCAAAGATTCCCTACAAAACTCATGGCGCTGCCGCCCCCAAAGCCTCATTCCCGAGATCCCAAGGTCCCGTTCCCAGCCCCGTTATTCCCGAATTCCACGGCCGGAGCTCCCAGTGCGGAGCAGGGAATGGGGTCCCTGGGGAAGGAAACCTCGTTGTTCAGCCAGCCCCCCCCGGGGCTGCTGGGGGTGTCCCCCCCCTGGGGACTGGGACTGGGGGTGTCCCCAGTGTTCCCCAGTGTCCCCCAGTGTCCCTCGGCTGGATCCCAGTTGGATCCCAGTGTCCCCAGTGTCCCCCAGTGTCCCCAGTATCCCCCAGTGTCCCCAGTACGCCCCAGTGTCCCCCGGAGTCCCCAGTGTCCCCCAGTGTCTCTCAGCTGGATCCCAGTTGGATCCCAGTTGGATCCCAGTGTCCCCAGTGTCCCCAGTATCCCCCAGTGTCCCCCAGTGTCTCTCAGCTGGATCCCAGTTGGATCCCAGTTGGATCCCAGTTGGATCCCAGTGTCCCCCAGTGTCCCCAGTATCCCCCAGTGTCCCCCAGAGTCCCCCAGTGTCCCCCAGTGTCTCTCGGCTGCATCCCAGTTGGATCCCAGTGTCCCCAGAGTCCCCAGTATCCCCCAGTGTCCCCCAGTGTCTCTCAGCTGGATCCCAGTTGGATCCCAGTGTCTCCAGTGTCCCCAGTATCCCCCAGTGTCCCCCAGTTGGATTCCAGTGTCCCCAGTATCCCCCACTGTCCCCCAGTGTCCCCCAGTGTCTCTCAGCTGGATCCCAGTTGGATCCCAGTGTCCCCAGTGTCCCCAGTATCCCCAGTGTCCCCCAGTTGGATTCCAGTGTCCCCAGTATCCCCCACTGTCCCCCAGTGTCCCCAGTGTCCCTCAGCTGGATCCCAGTTGGATCCCAGTGTCCCCAGTGTCCCCAGTATCCCCCAGTGTCCCCCAGAGTCCCCAGTGTCCCCCAGTGTCCCCCAGCTGCATCCCAGTTGGATCCCAGTGTCCCCAGTGTCCCCCAGTGTCCCCCAGTGTCTCTCAGCTGGATCCCAGTTGGATCCCAGTGTCCCCAGTATCCCCCAGTGTCCCCCACTGTCCCCCAGCTGCATCCCAGTTGGATCCCAGTGTCCCCAGTGTCCCCCAGAGTCCCCCAGTGTCCCCCAGTGTCCCTCGGCTGGATCCCAGTTGGATCCCAGTGTCCCCAGTGTCCCCAGTATCCCCCAGTGTCCCCCAGAGTCCCCAGTGTCCCCCAGTGTCCCCCAGCTGCATCCCAGTTGGATCCCAGTGTCCCCAGTGTCCCCCAGTGTTCCCCAGTGTCTCTCAGCTGGATCCCAGTTGGATCCCAGTGTCCCCAGTGTCCCCAATATCCCCCAGTGTCCCCCAGCTGGATCCCCAGTTGGATCCCAGTGTCCTCCAGTATCTCCCAGTGTCCCCCAGTTGGACCCAGTGTCCCCCACTATCCCCCAGTGTCCCCCAGCTGGATCCCAGTTGGATCCCAGTGTCCCTCGGCTGGATCCCAGTTGGATCCCAGTATCTCCCAGTGTCCCGCAGTATCCCCCAGTTGGATCCCAGTGTCCCCCAGTGTCTCCCAGTGTCTCCCAGTGTCCCCCAGCTGGATTCCAGCTGGATCCCAGTATCCCCCAGTGTCCCCCAGCTGGATCCCAGTGTCCCCCAGTGTCCCCTGGATGGATCCCAGTTGGATCCCAGTATCTCCCAGTGTCCCACAGTATTTCCCAGTGTCCCACAGTGTTCCCCAGCTGGATCCCAGTGTCCCCAGTGTCCCACAGTATCCCCCTGTGTCCCCCAGTTGGATCCCAGTGTCCCCAGTGTCTCCCAGTGTCCCCCAGATGGATCCCAGTGTTCCCCAGCTGGATCCCACTGTCCCCCAGGTGGATTCCAGCTGGATCCCAGTGTCCTCAGTGTCCCCAGTGTCCCCCAGTGTCCCCCAGTATCCCCAGTGTCCCCCAGTGTCTCTCAGTATCGCCCAGCTGGATTCCAGTGGGATCCCAGTATCCCCCAGTGTCCCCAGTGTCCCCCAGTGTCCCCCAGTGTCCCCCAGTGTCCCCAGTGTCCCCCAGTGTCTCTCAGTGTCGCCCAGCTGGATTCCAGTGGGGTCCCAGTATCCCCCAGTGTCCCCAGTGTCCCCCAGTGTCTCCCAGTATCCCCCAGTGTCCCCCAGTGTCTCCCAGTATCCCCCAGCTGGATCCCAGTTGGATCCCAGTGTCCCCCAGTGTCCCCCAGTGTCCCCAGTATCCCCCAGTGTCCCCAGTGTCCCCCAGTGTCCCCCAGTATCCCCCAGTGTCCCCCAGTGTCCCCCAGTGTCCCCCCAGTATCCCCAGTGTCCCCAGTGTCCCCCAGTGTCTCTCAGTGTCCCCCAGCTGGATTCCAGCGGGATCCCAGTATCCCCCAGTGTCCCCCATTGCCCCCCAGTGTCCCCAGTGTCTCCCAGTGTCCCCCACCTGGATCCCAGTTGGATCCCAGTGTCCCCCAGTGTCCCCAGTGTCCCCCAGTATCCCCCAGTGTCCCCTGTGTCCCCCAGTGTCTCTCAGTGTCGCCCAGCTGGATTCCAGGGGGATCCCAGTATCCCCCAGTATCCCCAGTGTCCCCAGTGTCCCCAGTATCCCCCAGTATCCCCAGTGTCCCCAGTGTCCCCAGTGTCCCCAGTATCCCCCAGTATCCCCCAGTATCCCCAGTGTCCCCAGTGTCCCCATCCCAGGAGCAGCTCTGGGCGGTCCCTGTGCCGCCTCATTCCCGGGCTCCCTGAGCCATCCCCAATTCCCGGCATCCCCAGCCCTCCCCGGAGCATCCCAAAGAGCCGGGAAAGTTCCCGACCATCCAACTCCTGCTTTTCCAAGCGGCTCCCAGGACGCTCCAGAAATTCCGAGATCCAAATTCATCTCACTTGGGGAATCATTGGGGGTGAGAGGCTGGAAAGAGGCGCTGGCTGCATCCCTGTGGGATTTCCCTTGGAATTTCCCACCGGATGGAGCCGATGCCTTTGATCTGATTCCCCCCCACCCCCCCCCCAAAAAAATTAATTCCGAATTCCTGAAAGAAATCCAATTCCTTCAAGAAACGGAATTCCCGGCTCCAGACTCACCATTTTATTGAAGTGGTATTTGCAGTATCCACAATATTTGACGTTGTCCACTTCCAGCACCTCCTCCTCGCACAGGAGCCCGGCCATCTGCGCACTGAAAAGGTGGAAAATCAGCAGGAAAACGGGAAAAATCCTCTCCAAGGGCAACAAAATAATCCAGGATATCCCAGCGGGGCCTGGATTTTCCCTGTTCTCCTCGGGAAAGAGCAGCGGGAATGCTCGGATTGATGGAATTCGTATTCAATCCTCCAAATTGTGGTTTTCTGCTGGTTTGTCTTGGTTTGGGGGTTTTTAAGGGAGATCAGGGATAATTCCAACGGAGGGAAAAAGGGAATCCGTGTAAATCTGGGCATCTCCCTGTTCCCGCTGATCCTGGCGTTGTTTTCCTGCTCTGGGGGCACTCGAGGATAATCAACCTTTAAAATCCCCAAATCCTCAGATGGGGTCTGGGCAAGGAACATTCCCGGCTCCTGACTCATCCCTGGACTTCTGTTGGATTCCATAAGGTCCAAGGGAATTCCCAGACCTCGGAAACTCCCTGGAAAAACCTCCTGGGCGAGGAGGAAGAGGCACTTCCAGCCCTAAATAACCCCGCGGGGATCGATCCCAAACCCCAAAACCCACAGGGAATGTGGGCAAGGAACATTCCCAGCTCCTGACTCATCCCTGGACTCCTCTTGGATTCCATAAGGTCCGAGAGAATTCCAAATTCCCTGGAAAAACCTCGCCCTTCCCAGCTGGGAGAGGAGGAAGAAGAGGAGGCACTTCCAGCTCTAAATAATCCCTGCAGGATCGATCCCAAACCCCAAAACCCACAGGGAATGTGGGCAAGGAACATTCCCGGCTCCTGACTCATCCCTGGACTCCTCTTGGATTCCATAAGGTCCGAGGGAATTCCCAAACCTCAGGAACTCCCTGGAAAAACCTCCTGGGCAAGGAGGAAGAGGCACTTCCAGCCCTAAATAACCCCGGGGGGATCGATCCCAAACCCCAAACCCCACAGGGAACGCGGCCCCAGATCCAGGGCAGGGAATGAGCAGCTGGGCACCATTCCAGAGGCGAATTCCAGGGAATCTCACCAGGTGACGTGGAAGGCCTGGCGGCAGCCGTGCCGGTTGCAGGCCATGCAGGCCCCGGAGGCCGCTTTGCTCTCCCGGCCCTGCTCCTCGCAGATGTAGCAGGTCTGCCATGGAAAAAAAATCATGGAAAAACGGATGTTATCCAAGAGGAAAAGCCGCCAGGAATTCCTAAATCTCATGGGATGCGTTGGGGCGGGAGGGATTTTAAAGCTCAGTAAATTCCAACCCCCCACCAACTTCAGCTGTGCCAGGCTGGGTTGTTCCTGTGAGGGAATTTCTGGGATATCGATGGAATTTGAAAGAATTTCCAGGAAAATTCTGGGATATTCCTCGGTGGGATACACAGAACTTCTCCTTTTTGTTCCCCAAAACCCAACTGTCGCATCCAACTGTGGAGGAACCAACATGGAATTCCATGGATGCAGTCAGCTCAAGTCGTTCCACCAAGAAATTCCTCCAATTCCCCTTTTATCCCACAAAATCCCAACTGTGCCATTGGAAGCGAGATGGAATTCCATGGATCCAGCTGCCTCCAGTCGTTCCACCAAGAAATTCCTCCAATTCCAGCGATTTGGGGAGGACAAACGGGGAGAACCAAAAATTTCCTCGCAAATCCAGCGATTGCCTTGGTTTTTGAAGGAATCAATAAATCGGGAAGGAGCCGTGGTGGGATGGGATGATCCCGAAATCCCGAAATCCCGGTTTTTACCTTGTTGAAGCGGTCGTGGGGGACGTACTGGAGCACGATGGGCTCCATGGTGAGCACGTTGGCAAACTGCACCTCGGGGATGTACAGGGCACACACCACGTGGGCCCAGCCTGGCAAAGGAAGGGAAAAGTGGGAATTCAGCCCAGGAATCCCAAAAAAACCTCCGTGCTAAAAAAAAAATGCTGTCCTGAAAAAGCTACGCGTCAAAAAACCTCCATCCGAAGAAAACCTCCATCCCCCAAAAAATCTCTGTCCCAAAAAACACTTCATCCAAAACCTCTCCATCCCAAAAAACTCCATCCCAAAAAAACCTCCATGGCAAAAAAATCTCTGTCCCCCCAAAAATCTTCATCCCAAAAAAACCTCCATGCCAAAAAAATCTTCATCCCAAAAAAATCTCCATCCCAAAAAAACCTCCATTCCAAAAAAATCTCCATCCCAAAAAAACCTCCATCCCAAAAAAACCTCCATGCCAAAAAAATCTTCGTCCCAAAAAAATCTCCATCCCAAAAAATCTCCATCCCAAAAAAATCTTCATCCCAAAAAAACCTCCGTCCCAAAAAACACTTCATCCAAAACCTCTCCATCCCAAAAAACTCCATCCCAAAAAAAATCTCCATCCCAAGAAAACCTCCATCCCAAAAAAATCTTCATCCCAAAAAAACCTCCATGCCAAAAAAATCTTCATCCCAAAAAACACTTCATCCAAAACCTCTCCATCCCAAAAAAATCTCCATCCCAAAAAAACCTCCATGCCAAAAAAATCTTCATCCCAAAAAAATCTCCATCCCCAAAAAACCTCCATCCCAAAAAATTCTTCATCCCCAAAAAACCTCCATACCAAAAAAATCTTCATCCCAAAAAAACCTCCATGCCAAAAAAATCTTCATGCCAAAAAATCTCCATCCCAAAAAAAATCTTCATCCCAAAAATCCCTCTGTCCCAAAAAACACTTCATCCAAAACCTCTCCATCCCAAAAAAATCTCCATCCCAAAAAACCCTCCATCCCAAAAAATTCTTCATCCCCAAAAAAACCTCCACCTGAAAAAAAAACCTCCATGCCCCAAAAAACCTCCATCCCCAAAAGCCTCTATCCCAAAAAAACTTCCATGCCAAAAAATCCTCCATGCCAAAATCCTCCATCCCAAGAAAAGCTCGATCCCAAAAAACTTTCATCCCAAAAAACCCTCTATCCCAAAAAATCCTCTGTCCCAAAAAACTGCCAGCCCCCAAAAAACCTCCATGCCAAAAAATTCTCTATCCCAAAAAACCCTGCATCCCCAAAAAGCCTCTATCCCAAAAAACCTCCATGCCAAAAAAACCTCAATCCCAAAATACTCAATGCCAAACCCCCTCCATCCCCCAAAGAAATCCATCCTAAAAACACCTCCATCCCAAAGAAAGCTCCGTGCCAAAAAAGTCTCCATCCCCAAAAATCCCTCCATCCCCAAAAATCTTCATCACCCAAAAAACTCTCCATCCCAAAAAGCCTCTATCCCAAAATATCCTCCATGCCAAAACAACCTTCATCCCCCCCAAAAATCCATCCCAAAACCGCTCTCCATCCCCAAAAAGCTCCATCCCAAAAAAGGATCCAGGGAAAGGGTCCGGGCTGGGAATGGTGCCCTAAAAAGGATCCAGGGAATGGTGCCCCAAAAGGGATCCAGGGAATGGTGCCCGTAAAGGATCCAGGGAATGGTGCCCATAGAGGGATTCAGGGAATGGTGCCCCAAAAGGGATCCAGAGAATGGTGCCCATAAAGGATCCAGGGAATGGTGCCCATAAAGGGATTCAGGGAATGGTGCCCATAAAGGGATTCAGGGAATGGTGCCCATAAAGGGATTCAGGGAATGGTGCCCATAAAAAATCCAGGGAATGGTGCCCATAAAAAATCCAGGGAATGGTGCCCCAAAAGGGATCCAGGGAATGGTGCCCATAAAGGATCCAGGGAATGGTGCCCATAAAGGGATTCAGGGAATGGTGCCCATAAAAAATCCAGGGAATGGTGCCCATAAAAAATCCAGGGAATGGTGCCCCAAAAGGGATCCAGGGAATGGTGCCCGTAAAGGATCCAGGGAATGGTGCCCCATAAAGGGATCCAGAGAATGGTGCCCATAAAGGGATTCAGGGAATGGTGCCCATAAAAAATCCAGGGAATGGTGCCCATAAAGGGATCCAGGGAATGGTGCCCGTAAAGGATCCAGGGAATGGTGCCCCATAAAGGGATCCAGAGAATGGTGCCCCAAAAGGGATCCAGGGAATGGTGCCCATAAAGGATCCAGGGAATGGTGCCCATAAAAAATCCAGGGAATGGTGCCCCAAAAGGGATCCAGGGAATGGTGCCCATAAAGGATCCAGGGAATGGTGCCCCAAAAGGGATCCAGGGAATGGTGCCCGTAAAGGATCCAGGGAATGGTGCCCCATAAAGGGATCCAGAGAATGGTGCCCATAAAGGGATTCAGGGAATGGTGCCCATAAAAAATCCAGGGAATGGTGCCCATAAAGGGATCCAGGGAATGGTGCCCGTAAAGGATCCAGGGAATGGTGCCCCATAAAGGGATCCAGAGAATGGTGCCCCAAAAGGGATCCAGGGAATGGTGCCCATAAAGGATCCAGGGAATGGTGCCCATAAAGGGATTCAGGGAATGGTGCCCATAAAAAATCCAGGGAATGGTGCCCCAAAAGGGATCCAGGGAATGGTGCCCATAAAGGATCCAGGGAATGGTGCCCCAAAAGGGATCCAGGGAATGGTGCCCGTAAAGGATCCAGGGAATGGTGCCCCAAAAGAGATCCAGGGAATGGTGCCCGTAAAGGATCCAGGGAATGGTGCCCCATAAAGGGATCCAGAGAATGGTGCCCCAAAAGGGATCCAGGGAATGGTGCCCATAAAGGACCCAGGGAATGGTGCCCATAAAAATCCAGGGAATGGTGCCCCATAAAGGATCCACGGAATGGTGCCCATAAAGGGATTCAGGGAATGGTGCCCATAAAGGGATCCAGGGAATGATGCCCCAAAAAAGACCCAGGGAAAGCCCCCGGGGAAAGGCTCTGGGCAGGGAATGGTGCCGGAGGGACAGGTGGGATTAAACCTCCGTCCCCCAAATCTGATGGAGAAGGGGAAATTCCATCTGCTGGGGGCGGGATGGGGGTGGTTGGAATGTCAGGAATGTTTGGGCTGATCCAAACCCAGCTGAGCCAGAATTAGGGTGGATTCACCTTGGCCAGGGCCTCAAATCCCATGAAAACCCAATGGAAACCCAATGGAAACTCCACAAAAACCCAATGGAAACTCCATGAAAACCCCATGGAAACCCAATGGAAACTCCACAAAAACCCCATGGAAACTCCATGGAAACCCAATGGAAACCCCATGGAAAATCCACAAAAACCCCATGGAAACTCCATGGAAACCCAATGGAAACCCAATGGAAACCCCACAAAAACCCAATGGAAACTCCATGAAAACCCCATGAAAACTCCATGAAAACCCCATGGAAACCCAATGGAAACTCCACAAAAACCCCATGGAAACTCCATGGAAACCCAATGGAAACCCAATGGAAACCCCACAAAAACCCAATGGAAACTCCATGAAAACCCCATGAAAACTCCATGAAAACCCAATGGAAACCCAATGGAAACTCCACAAAAACCCCATGGAAACTCCATGGAAACCCAATGGAAACCCAATGGAAACTCCATGAAAACCCAATGGAAACCCAATGGAAACTCCACAAAAACCCAATGGAAACTCCATGAAAACCCCATGAAAACTCCATGAAAACCCCATGGAAACCCAATGGAAACTCCACAAAAACCCAGTGGAAACTCCATGAAAACCCAATGGAAACCCAATGGAAACTCCATGAAAACCCAATGGAAACCCAATGAAAACCCCATGAAAACTTCATGGAAACCCCATGGAAACCCAATGGAAACTCCAGGATTACAGATTTATCCAGCCCTGTAAATCCTTGGAATTCCCAAAATCTGGGATTTCTCAGGACAAAGACCTCCTTGCCTAATCCCACTGTTTCCATGGCAGAAACCTTCCTAAAAAAATGAGGTTTTGGGAAAAAAGAAGTTTATTTCTAGATCCAAGAGCTCTGATCCATGGAAACCCAGAGGATTCCCGGCAAAAATCCGCAGGAAAATCCCGCATGGAAAAGCTCCGGGATGGGACCTGGATCCCACTGCAATCCCACAGGTCGGGAACGATTCCTGTCAGGTCAAAACCCCAAAATCCCACTTTTTTGGGCTCGTTTTGACTCCAACCCAAGCTCAGTAGGGAAAAGATTCCTTTCCATGGAGGCTCCAAAAAGTGAATTTTTTGGGGAAAAAAACGTAGAGCGTTGAATTCCTTTTGGAGCCTCCCGGATTTTTCCAGGTGGGAATATCCCGGTTCGGAGCTACTCACCCCCGTTATCCGTGCGTTTCAGGGCTCCATCCTTGTGGGGGCACAGCTCGCACCTCTGAAACGAAGGGGAAAACACCAAATTTCATCAAATTTCATCGATAAAATTCAAATTTCATCCATTTCATTCCAGTTTTAGGACCAGAAAACCGATGATTCGACCCCGAAAGCCGAAGGGCAGAGGGACGAGGGCTGAGGTGGTTTTAGGGGAAAAAATGCCTCCAAAAAGCCCTGAAGGGAGGGATTTAAAACCCTGGGGGCAAAGCTTTTGCTTTTGGGGTTTTTTTAGGACCGGTTTTAGGGGCTGCGGTTGAGGAGTAAAACTGAAAGCGGTGACTCAGAGAGAGGAGGGCGAAGCAAAAGGAGTTTTTATCTCTCTCTGCCACTTCCCTTCCTCCTCTCGCTGCCTCTCGTGATGGGTTTTTTCCAGTCTTGTGACAGCCCCGGGGGGCGAATTTTGGCTGTAGGGTCGTGGTTGGGTTTGGTGGCACCCCAAATCCAGGCTGAGAGTGTGTGAGATCAGGTTTTGGGGTGTTTTCACACCACTAAAACTGAGCTGCCCCAAAAATCTTGGTGCTGTCACCTCAGAGAAAATCTCCTCCCGCCTTTTTTTTTTTGGGGGGGAGGAGGGGTTTGAATTTTAAAAAGGCCCCAAACCCTGGGAGGTTTTTGCCTCTTCCTTTATAGGAACGTGTGAGTCGGTAAAAATAAACCCGGCCTGAACAAAAATTGGGTTTTGGGGGGGGAAAAGCGTTTCTTCTGAAGGTTTTGAGATGAGGTGGCTGGGGATGAGGGGGGGAGGTGGGACCTGGGGGTCCACGGAGTGGGAATGGATGGGGGATCCCAAAAAATCCCAAATAACTGAGCAAAACCCCTCGGCCACTGAGGAATCGTGGAATGGTTGGGGTTGGAAGGATCTTAAAGCTCATCCGGGGACAATTTCTGCTATCCCAGGTTGGGTCAAACATGGCTCTGGGCAATTCCAGGAGTGGGAATAGGAAAATCAGGGATTAGGGGGAAAAATCCACCTCGTATTCCCTGAAAGTCCATGAAAACCCAATGGAAACCCAATGGAAACTCCATGAAAACCCAATGGAAACCCCATGGAAACCCAATGGAAACCCCATGGAAACCCAATGGAAACCCAGTGGAAACTCCATGAAAACTCCATGAAAACTCCATGAAAACCCAATGGAAACTCCATGAAAACTCCTTGAAAACCCCAAGAAAACCCCAAGAAAATCCCAAGAAAATCCCATGAAAACTCCATGAAAACCCTTTAACAAATCCATCCCAGATTTATCCCAAATTTTGGCTGCCTGGAGGAGCCGTGGCTGCCTCATGCTTGGAATTATTGAATTCCAGGGCTTGGAACAACTCGGTTTTAGGGGAATCCCTGTTTTGGGCTGAGGCTCCAAACCCAGCCTTGCTGAGTCTCCAAACCCAGCCTTGCTTAGTCCCCAAACCCAGCCTTGCTGAGTCCCCAAACCCGGCCTTGCTGAGTCCCCAAACCCGGCCTTGCTTAGTCCCCAAACCCAGCCTTGCTGAGTCCCCAAACCCGGCCTTGCTGAGTCCCCAAACCCGGCCTTGCTTAGTCCCCAAACCCAGCCTTGCTGAGTCCCCAAACCCGGCCTTGCTGAGTCCCCAAACCCGGCCTTGCTTAGTCCCCAAACCCAGCCTTGCTGAGTCCCCAAACCCGGCCTTGTTTAGTCCCCAAACCCGGCCTTGCTGAGTCCCCAAACCCGGCCTTGCTGAGTCCCCAGACCTGGCCTTGCTGAGTCCCCAGACCCGGCCTTGCTTAGTCCCCAAACCCGGCCTTGCTGAGTCCCCAAACCCAGCCTTGCTTAGTCCCCAAACCCGGCCTTGCTGAGTCCCCAAACCCAGCCTTGCTGAGTCCCCAAACCCGGCCTTGCTGAGTCCCCAAACCCGGCCTTGTTTAGTCCCCAAACCCGGCCTTGCTTAGTCCCCAAACCCGGCCTTGCTGAGTCCCCAAACCCGGCCTTGCTGAGTCCCCAAACCCGGCCTTGCTGAGTCCCCAAAGCTGGCCTTGATGAGGCCCCAAACCCACCCTTGCTGCATCCCCAAACCCGGCCTTGCTGAGTCCCCAAACCCGGCCTTGCTGAGTCCCCAAACCCGGCCTTGCTTAGTCCCCAAACCCAGCCTTGCTGAGTCCCCAAACCCAGCCTTGCTGAGTCCCCAAACCCGGCCTTGCTTAGTCCCCAAACCCGGCCTTGCTGCGTTCCCAAACCCGGCCTTGCTGAGGCCCCAAACCCGGCCTTGATGAGGCCCCAAACCCGGCCTTGATGAGGCCCCAAACCCGGCCTTGCTGAGTCCCCAAACCCGGCCTTGCTGAGTCCCCAAACCCAGCCTTGCTGAGTCCCCAAACCCGGCCTTGCTGAGTCCCCAAACCCGGCCTTGTTTAGTCCCCAAACCCGGCCTTGCTTAGTCCCCAAACCCGGCCTTGCTGAGTCCCCAAACCCGGCCTTGCTTAGTCCCCAAAGCTGGCCTTGATGAGGCCCCAAACCCACCCTTGCTGCATCCCCAAACCCGGCCTTGCTGAGTCCCCAAACCCGGCCTTGCTGAGTCCCCAAACCCGGCCTTGCTTAGTCCCCAAACCCAGCCTTGCTGAGTCCCCAAACCCAGCCTTGCTGAGTCCCCAAACCCGGCCTTGCTTAGTCCCCAAACCCGGCCTTGCTGCGTTCCCAAACCCGGCCTTGCTGAGGCCCCAAACCCGGCCTTGATGAGGCCCCAAACCCGGCCTTGATGAGGCCCCAAACCCGGCCTTGCTGAGTCCCCAAACCCGGCCTTGCTGAGTCCCCAAACCCGGCCTTGCTGAGTCCCCAAACCCAGCCTTGCTGAGTCCCCAAACCCGGCCTTGCTGAGTCCCCAAACCCGGCCTTGTTTAGTCCCCAAACCCGGCCTTGCTTAGTCCCCAAACCCGGCCTTGCTGAGTCCCCAAACCCGGCCTTGCTGAGTCCCCAAACCCGGCCTTGCTGAGTCCCCAAAGCTGGCCTTGATGAGGCCCCAAACCCACCCTTGCTGCATCCCCAAACCCGGCCTTGCTGAGTCCCCAAACCCGGCCTTGCTGAGTCCCCAAACCCGGCCTTGCTTAGTCCCCAAACCCAGCCTTGCTGAGTCCCCAAACCCAGCCTTGCTGAGTCCCCAAACCCGGCCTTGCTTAGTCCCCAAACCCGGCCTTGCTGCGTTCCCAAACCCGGCCTTGCTGAGGCCCCAAACCCGGCCTTGCTGAGGCCCCAAACCCGGCCTTGATGAGGCCCCAAACCCGGCCTTGCTGAGTCCCCAAACCCAGCCTTGCTGAGTCCCCAAACCCGGCCTTGCTTAGTCCCCAAACCCGGCTTTGCTTAGTCCCCAAACCCGGCCTTGCTGAGTCCCCAAACCCAGCCTCGCTGAGTCCCCAAACCCGGCCTTGCTTAGTCCCCAAACCCAGCCTTGCTGAGTCCCCAAACCCGGCCTTGCTGAGTCCCCAAACTCGGCCTTGCTGAGTCCCCAAACCCAGCCTCGCTGAGTCCCCAAACCCGGCCTTGTTTAGTCCCCAAACCCAGCCTTGCTGAGTCCCCAAACCCGGCCTTGCTGAGGCCCCAAACCCGGCCTTGCTGAGTCCCCAAACCCGGCCTTGATGAGGCCCCAAACCCGGCCTTGCTTAGTCCCCAAACCCGGCCTTGCTGAGGCCCCAAACCCAGCCTCGCTGAGTCCCCAAACCCGGCCTTGCTGAGTCCCCAAACCCAGCCTCGCTGAGTCCCCAAACCCGGCCTTGTTTAGTCCCCAAACCCAGCCTTGCTGAGTCCCCAAACCCGGCCTTGCTGAGTCCCCAAACTCGGCCTTGCTTAGTCCCCAAACCTGGCCTTGCTTAGTCTCCAAAGCCGGCCTTGCTGAGTCCCCAAACCCAGCCTTGCTGAGTCCCCAAACCCGGCTTTGCTTAGTCCCCAAACCCGGCCTTGCTGAGTCCCCAAACCCGGCCTTGCTTAGTCCCCAAACCCAGCCTAGCCCAGCTCTTCCCGCTCTCCTGCCTCACCGGGAAATCCTCCAGGATTCCTCGGGAATGTTTGGGAAGAGCTCTGTGACCCCGAGCCCTGATCTGATCCCTTCCCTATCCCTTCCTCTGCTGTTTTCCAGCTCAGGAGAATTTGGGATGCTCCAGGTGAGAAACTCGGAGGATTTAGGATGGTCTTAAAAATCCATAAATGGTCTTAAATGTCCTTTCCAACCCCAAAAACTCCACAAAAGCCAAAGGCAATCCTGCGACTCTGACAGCTCAACATCATCTCAGCTGATCCCAATTTTCCCCCTCTCCAAAACTTCCTGAGGAAATGAGCAGGGAAAACGCCTTTTGAGGAGAAATCACTTTTTTTGGGAAGATTGAGATCTTTAAACCCAAAAGTATGGGATAACCTGATTCCATACTCACCACCCGGGCGGCTCTTTCCTGGGATTCGCATTTCCGGCAGAACCAGGGGCCGGTGGGAACCTGGACAATCCCATAGCAAGCTGGGAAAAAAGACAAAAAACCTGCATTAGACCATCTTTAAATTGATTTTTTTTAAAAATTTCTTAGAGATTTATAAACGTTTGGAGCAGCCTGGAAAATTCCCTGTTCATGGAGGAGCTGGATGAGCTTTAAGGTGCCTTCCAATCCCAAGCATTCCATGTTTCCAAACCAAAAAAATTACATCCACGATATTTTTTTATTCCCTTTTCCTGTCTCCGCTCCCAGCAAAACCAGTTCAGCTTCTCCCAGGAGCTCCAGGGATTCATTTGTTCAATTCCACGCCCGGGATGAAAAATTCCTCCATCCCAAAAACTCTCCCTCCTAAAAAAACCCTCCATCCCAAAAAAACCTCCATTCAAAAAAACCCTTCCTTCCCAAAAAAACCCCAACCTTCCATCCCAAAACCACCTCCATCCCATCAAACTCTCCATCCCAAAAATCCCTTCATCCCCAAAGAAACCTCCATCCCAAAACTCCATGAAAACTCCATGAAAACGGGAATGGAGCCAGGGAGGAATTGCGCCTGTGCTTGGAATTCCCCGCCTCTCCCCTCTCCAAGTGATCCGAGAATTACATGGATAATATGGAACCCCTAAAACATAACTGGGATTAAAATCCTAATTGGCACCAAGAGGAGGGAGAATCCCGACAGACACCACCCAAAATTCCCATTTTTCCTGCACATCACACCCAGCAGAATTTCAGCACTTCCAGCACCAGGGAATTCCCGGAATCATGGAATATCCCGAGCAGGACAGGCCCCACAAGGAGCATCAAATCCAATTCCAGGATTTTTAGAATTCCTCCTGGGAACGCGATCTGCGTAAATGCAATTTTCCAGCTGATATTCCCAAAAATCCTGCTGGTTTTATCCAGCCCTGGTGCTCCCGGGGCCTCTCCCTGCAGCTCCCGCTCTGTTTCCTGAAGATTTTTCCCAATTTTTTGGGTGGAATTCCCACTCCAGACATCCCAGAGTCCCAAAAGAAGCGTTTCCCATCCCAAAATTAGATTTAGGGCAGCAAAGGCAACGCTAAAATTCCAAGCTTGGCCTCCCAGGTGGGAATTCGGGACTTTCCCGGGAAAAACCGAATTATCCCTCCCTCATTGCACCTCCAAGCAGGAACCGGGATGGAATTCCGGCCGTTCCAGGCGTTTGGGGCGGGACAAAGGGAATCTCCCGCTGGAAGCGATCCTGGGATGTTCCCTGGGGGAGGAACCCGCGGAGGATTCCCCGAATCCCTCCCGTGTCCGGCATTCCCCCCTCGGCCGGGAAAAGGAGCGCGGGGGAACGGCCGAGCCAGGGAAAACCGGGAAGAGAACAGGGAAAACTGGGAAAAAAACCAGGGAAAGAGGGGTGGGGGGGGCGGAACCAGGAAATAAACAGGGAAAACAGGGGGAAAAAGAGGGAGGAAAAGAGGGGGGGAAACAGGAAAAACAGGGAAAACCCAGGGAAAACAGGGGGAAAAACAGGCAATAAACAGGGAATAAACAAGGGAAAAAGCAGGGAAAACAGGGGGGGAAAGCAGGAAATAAACAGGGGGAAAAAAACAGGAAATAAACAGGGAATAAACAGGGGGAAAAACAGGGGAAACAGGGAGAAAAAAACAGGAAATAAACAGAGAAAACAGGGAGAAAAACAGGGGAAAACCAGGAAAAACAGGGGAAAAACCAGGGAAAACAGGGGGGAAAAAACAGGAAATAAACAGGGAATAAACAGGGGGAAAACCAGGTAAAAACCAGGGAAAACAGGGGAAAAAACAGGGAAAACGGGGAAAAAACAGGAAATAAACAGAGAAAACAGGGAGAAAAACAGGGGGGAACCAGGAAAAACGAGGAAAACAGGTAAAAAACCAGGAAAAACAGGGGGAAAACAGGGAAAAAACCAGGGAAAACAGGGGGGAAAAAACCCAGGAAATAAACAGGGAATAAACAGGGGAAAAACCAGGAAATAAACAGAGAAAACAGGGAGAAAAACAGGTAAAAACCAGGGAAAACAGGGAAAAAACCAAGGAAACAGGGGGGAAAAACCAGGAAATAAACAGGGAATAAACAGGGAGAAAAACGGGGAAAACGAGGGAAAACGCAGAAAAAACAGTGGAAAACCAGAAAAAACAGGGGGAAACCCAGGAAAAACGGGGGGAAATCCAGGAAAATCAGGGGAAAAGCCAGGAAAACCAGGGAAAAACCAGGAAATAAACAGGGAAACCAGGGAAACACGAACTCCCTGGAAGCCCCGGGTCCATCTTTAGCCCCGGGCTGAGGGCCAAGAACGAGCGCTCAGCTGGAGCCAGCGGGGCGCTGCTGCCAGGGGAAAACAGGGAGGAAAACAAGGGGAAAAAAGGCGGAATGTGAGCGGAAAATACAATTTTACTCCGTTCTTCGAGCCCTCATTCCCCGTCAGATGGCTCTGTGAATATCTTGGATTTATTTTACTGGAAAATTGGGGGGAAAAACCCCAAAGCCAAGGAAAAAAAGCGCAGAAAATGAGCAGAAAATACAATTTATGCACGTCCTTAAGCCCTTACTGGAGCCTCCATTTCCCACGCAGTGGTTTTGTTGACATTTTGGGTTGGTTTTTTTTCTTTAAGAATCAGCCCTAAAATGCAGCCACAGGTTCTTTTTAACAGCCCAGAGCCCTCCCTCGAGCTGCACGACCATTCCCAAGGTAACGCTGGGGCTTTTGACGATCCAGGCAACCCCAAACCCCTGTGGGATTGCCCGGGATGAGCCCCGAGGGTTCCTTTCTGGGGTTTGTGCTGTTTCAGAAATAAAAACCTCCCCAAACCCACAGGGGCCGGGCCGGGCTCCAAAAGGGGCGTGAGGAACACTCAGCGCGGGGCCGGGGAATCACCACATCCTGGAGGGCTCCGAATAAACCCCAGACAGACTCCCGGGCTTCCCACACGCACAAACCGAGCCTCAGACGAGTCCCGGAGTCTGTTCCTGACCCTCTGAAGCTCTTCCTTCAGCTCTGCAACCCTTCCTGCCCCTCTGAAACTGTTCTTGAAAAATCCCAAGCTGTTCCTGACCCTCTGGGACTGTTCTTGAATAGCTGAAACTCTTCCTGAGCCCCTGAAACTCTTCCTGACCCCGTAAAATTCTTCCTGACCCTTTGAAACTCTTCCTGACCCTAAAAACTGTTCTTGAAAATCTGGAACAGCTCCTGACCCTAAAAACTGTTCCCGCTCCTCTGGAACTGTTCCTGACCCTTAAAAACTGTTCCTGACCCTTAAAAACTGTTCCCGCCCCTCTGGAACTGTTCCTGATCCCCCTGAAACTGTTCCTGACCCTTAAAAACTGTTCCCACCCCTCTGGAACTGTTCCTGATCCCCCTGAAACTGTTCCTGACCCTTAAAAACTGTTCCTGACCCTTAAAAACTGTTCCCGCCCATCTGGAACTGTTCCTGACCCTTAAAAACTGTTCCCACCCCTCTGGAACTGTTCCTGATCCCCCTGAAACTGTTCCTGCCCCTCTGGAACGGTTCCCACCCCTCTGGAATTTTTCCTGACCCTTAAAAACTGTTCTTGAAAATCTGAAATTGTTCCTGACCCTTAAAAATTCTTCCTGCACTTCTCAAACTGCTCCCACCCCTCTGGAACTGTTCCTGCCCCTCCTGGAATTCTTCTTGGCCTTTAGAAAACTGTTCCTGACCCTTTGAAATTCTTCCTGCACCTCTGGAACTGTTCTTGAATATTTGAAACTGTTCCTGACCCTTAAAAATTGTTCCTGACCCTTAAAAATTGTTCCTGCCCCTCTGGAATTTTTCCTGCCCGTCTGGAATTTTTCCTGCCCCTCTGGAGCTGTTCCTGCCCTTCTGGAATTGTTCCTGCACCTCTGAACCTGTTCCTGACCCTTAAAAACTGTTCCTGCCCCTCTGGAATTTTTCCTGCCCCTCTGGAACTGTTCCTGCCCCTCTGGAACTGTTCCTGCCCCTCTGAACCTGTTCTAGCACCTCTGGATCTCTTCCTGACCCTCTGAAACTGTTCTTGAAAACCCAAAAGTGTTCCTGCCCCTCTGGGACCGTTCTTGCCGCCACACGAAGCTGTTCGTGTTCATTTTGGGAGCGGGCAGAACGATGCCAAAAGCCTCGATCTCCCTCCAAAAAATAAAAATAGAGGGGGGTGGATGAAATGTTCTCTGGGATGGGGTTTGGTGAGCGACGGGAAGAACGGAAGAGCAGCAAAATTAAAATAGAAAGAAGATTTTTTTACAGAGAGACCCTGGTCCTGCAGGGTCAGCTGGGGGCACCCCCGAGGGCTGGAACCGAGAGGGGGTTTTGGTTTCCCAGAGAAGCTGTGGCTGCTCCGTCCCTGGAATTGTCCCAGGCCAGGCTTGGAGCAACCTGGGATAGTGGGAGGTGTCCCTGCCCATGGCAGGGGTGGCACTGGATGGGATCTGAGGTCTCTTCCCACCCAAACCATTCCCTGACCCCACAACAGCTGACCCCAAACACCTCGGGGTGAGAGAACCCCCCGAGAGTGTCACGGCCCCGTTTGTGTCCCCTCAGTCACCGGCTGGGGCTGCTGAGCACGGACACCCCAAAAACAGGCACAGCAAAAGGAGCCCAAGGTCCGGCCCTGATCCCTGCACCTGAGAGCGGCTGTGGACAGGGCTGGACACACGGACAGGGCTGGACACACGGACAGAGCCGGACACACGGACAGAGCCGGACACAGGGACAGGGCTGGACACACGGACAGGGCTGGACACACGGACAGAGCCGGACACACGGACAGAGCCGGACACAGGGACAGGGCTGGACACACGGACAGGGCTGGACACACGGACAGAGCCGGACACACGGACAGAGCCGGACACACGGACAGGGCTGGACACACGGACAGAGCTGGACACACGGACAGAGCCGGACACACGGACAGAGCTGGACACACGGACAGAGCCGGACACAGGGACAGGGACAGGGCTGGACACACGGACAGAGCTGGACACAGGGACAGGGACAGGGCTGGACACACGGACAGAGCTGGACACACGGACAGAGCCGGACACACGGACAGAGCTGGACACACGGACAGAGCCGGACACAGGGACAGGGACAGGGCTGGACACACGGACAGAGCCAGATACAGGGACAGGGACAGGGCTGGGCACAGGCACAGAGCCGGACACACGGACAGGGACAGGGCTGGACACACAGACAGGGCTGGACACACGAACAGAGCCAGACACACAGACAGAGCCGGACACATGGCCCACGGACAGGGCTGGACACACAGACAGGGCTGGACACACGGACAGAGCCGGACACAGGGACAGAGCCGGACACACAGACAGAGCCGGACACACGGACAGGGACAGGGCTGGACACACAGACAGGGCTGGACACACGGACAGAGCCGGACACATGGCCATGGACAGGGCTGGACACACAGACAGAGCCGGACACATGGACAGAGCTGGACACATGGACAGAGCCGGACACATGGACAGAGCCGGACACATGGACAGAGCTGGACACAGGGACAGGGACAGAGCCAGCCACTGGGACAGGGGCAGGGCTGGACACACGGACAGGGCTGGACACAGGGACAGGGACAGACCTGGACACACACCCAGGACAGAGCCAGACCCACGGACAGAGCTGGGCACAGGCACAGAGCCGGACCCACGGACAGTGACAGAGCCGGACACACGGACAGAGCCGGACACACGGACAGGGACAGAGCTAGATGAAGGACAGGGCCGGAGCCGAACCCACGGGCAGCCGGAGCCGGGAGCGAGCATCGGGAATGGATGGAGAGGAGCAGGAAGAGGCCGGAGATGCGCCGGGAGAGGGATGGGATAACAACAGCCGGGCAAACCGAGCGGCCCGAGGAGCCCGGAACCCTCCGCGTTACCCCAAACAAACGGAGCCGGCACCGCCGCCTCTCCGCCGCCTCGGAACGGCCGCCAACACCGATTTTAATGCGGATTTTATTTGTTCACGGAACCGAGGACAAACTTTCCGGGCCCGCTACCGTGTGCGAGGGGCGGGCTCGAGTCATTTAAAATGCAAATCGCCCGTGTCGCCGGGAGCAGCGGGAGGAGGAGGAGAGGAGGAGGAGGAGAAGGAGGAGAGGAGGAGGAGGAGGAGGGCTGCCTTCCTCCCTCCCTCCCCTTTCAGGAGGCAGCTCCGGGCCCCGCCGCCCCCTCCGGGGCTTCCCCGCGGCCCCACCGACACCCCCGGCCCGCGGTGGGGGCGGCAGCGGCTCTGGCCCCACTTCGCTCCCCGCTAAACCGGGGGGGGCACCGGAGAAACCACCCCGCTCCCGACCCCCGGGGGGGCTCCGCTGCTGCCCAGCTCCGCCTCCGCCGTGTCCCCGCCGTGTCCCCCCCACTCTCCCCGGCCGCGCCAGCCCCGGCGGCGACACCGTTATTCGGAACAATAGCGCTAAAACAAAGCGGGCCCCCCCGCCGCCGCCCCCATCCTCACCCCGCCCCATCCCGGGGGGCCCGGCGGGGATTTCGGGGGGCTCGGGGAGGGGCTCGGGGTGGGGGTGGGGGGGGGGGGGGGGCCGTGGCGAGCTCACCTTGGTGCACGGCCACATTGCAGCCGTGGCCGTCGCAGTAGACGAGCGGGTTCTCCGCCCAGCCGCGCTCGTCGGAACACACACAGCAGCCTCCCACCATCTCCTTCATACTTCCATGAGGGTTTCCTGCCCCCCCGCCTCTCTCTGCTCCTCCTCCTCCTCTTCTCCTCCTCCTCCTCCTCCTCCTCTTCTCCTCCTCCTCCTCCTCCTCCTCCTCGCTGCCCCCTCCCCGCCTCTCGCCGCGTGTCCGAGCCCCGCGGCCGGGCGGGGCCGGGAGGGGGGACAGCGGGGGGACCGTGGGGACAGCGAGCGGCAGGAGGGCGGGGGGGGCTGCGCGGTGATGAGGGGACCGGGGGGACAGCGCGGGGACAGCGGCGGGTGGCGGAGGTGGCCCCGCGGCCCCGAGCACACCCAGGTCCCCCCCCTTTCTGCCGGTCCCCCCCCCCGTTTGTCCCCGTGTCCCCCCCCCTCCCTCTTCCCGGTACAATCATGGCGGCGCCGCCCGCACGCTCCGGTAAAATTTGCGGTTCACGGATCGCGGCCCGGCCGGGGCGGGCGCGTTTGTGCACGGGTGACGTTCGATTTTTTTTTTTTTTTGGGTTTAACCCTTTCCTGCCGCTTCAGGACGAGGATTTTGGGGGTTTTTTTTTTCCCCTCCAGCCTCCTCTGCCCGGCTGCGAAAGCGGGGATCTTGCTGGGGTGCGCGGCCGACATGGAGAGCTCCGCGGGGATGAGCTGGGACCGCTCCGCAAATCCCATTATCCCGCAATTCCCGGCTGGCTGATCCCGGCTCCGCCAGCGCCACCGGCTGTCCTGCGGCCGAGACTCCTCCGGAAAAGGTTTTTAACCCCTTGGCACCTGTTTGGTTGTCTGGGAAGGAGGGAAAAATCTTTCCCCGCCTTGGAGGCTTGTGCGCGGCAGGATGAGTGTGGAAATCAGCTGGAAAACAGGGGAAAGGATCCTGACATACTGGGAATGTTTATTTATGGGATTGCGCCTGCAGGAAACCGGTGAAGAGAAATGATCCTGAAATATTGGGGATGTTTATTTATGGGATTACACCTGCAGGAAAGGAGTGAAGAGAAATTATCCTGAAATACAGGGAATATTTCTGTTCGGGATTGCGCCTGCGGATCTCAAAATCTGCCTCACGAGACCTTTGGGATATCACGGGAAGCTCCCCTTGCCTCGGACCCGGAACACACCCGGGAAAACCCAACCACGCAGCACAGGAATGATCAAATCTCAGAAAAGAGGCCCAAAAAGTGCCACATTCCTGCAGCTCGGGCTGTCCCTGGAATCTTCTGGAATGGGGACGTGGAGCAGCTCCCAGCTCCTCGTGGAACAAGGGAAGTGCCCGAAGCCAGACCGGGTGCGGGAACAGTGGGAAACGTCACCAATGGACTTTTTTGGGGTGTTTTTGTAGGGAATATTTCGGTGTGGGATTGCGCCCGCAGGAAACCAGCGAAGGGAAATGATCCGGAAGTATTTGGAATATTAATTTTTTATTATTATTGTTATTATTATTATTTTATCCCCACCCCAAACACTCAAATCCCAAATCAGCCGCGGTTCCTGTGGATTTGGGGGGTTTTTCCCGTGCAGCACCACTCTGCTGATGCTCCCAGCTCCGCATATTCCACAATTTCACGATTTACAGTAACTTAAATAACCCCAAACCCATTACCAGCATCCCTGAACCTCCTCTTCCTCAGTTTCCCTCACCCCGGAAACCTTTGGAATCTCGGCCTGTACCATCCTGGGATTTCTTTTAACCCAAACCCCTCCTTGAGCCCCAAAAATCCCAATTTTAGGACCCTTTTTGAGCGCCCCTGGCCAAGCGTTACATCCCGGAGCTGGCTCATCCCAGGGGCCGCTGTTTTCCCTTTATCCCAATCCTTTAAAACCCTTGGAGGGGGCGGGAATTCACTCAGCCTTAACTCACTTTTCTGGGAGCTTTTCCCCTCCTTTTCCTCCCTCTTTTTTTTTTTTCCCCCTTGCCTTTTATCTTTTGGATTTGGTTTTTTTTTTAAGAAAAAAGGAATTCTGGTTGCCTTTGTCAGCTGAGGATGATCCCGGAGGTTTGGGATTGTCCTGGGATAAAGTGTGGGACATCCACCCATCCCATGGAGCCCCTCGGACTTGAACCTTGAAGGGATTAAATTCCCATTTCCATCGCTGATCCCTGCGGGAAGGGGAGGCTGGGCTGGGGGAAAAGGGCTCGGAGGCTTCCCGGGACAAATTTGGGAAAAGCTGGGAGATGTTTGATTTATGGGGGTTATTTTAAATTTTGTTTGCTGATGGTTTGTTCATGGGTGGAAAGATTTTAAGGGATTGTTGGAATTGCTCTTTTTTTGCCCCCCTGAAATTCCCACATTTTCCTGATCCACCCGTATTTATGGCACTTCCCATTTCCCTCCCTGCCCCATCCCACTGGGATCACAGGGATCCCCCACAGGCCGTGGATTTTATGGGGTTTCGCCGTTTATTCCCTTTTTCCTGCAAAAAAAGAAGAGCTTTTGTGGAAGGAACTGCTGCAGTCCCACAAAACCCAACGGGAGAGGTGTGAAAATCCCATAAATTTGGCTCTGGAAGCAACTTCAAGGGATTCATTGGGATAATTCCCCTCGGGAATGCCTGATTGTGGGTTGTTTATTATTATTTACACCGTGCACAGAACAATTCGTGGCGATCCCGCCATGTCCAGACACCCAGAGGGTTTTTAGGGAAGCTGGAATGAGGTTTCTCAGTTTATTTCTGGGATCTGGATCAGGTTCCACAACGAGCCTGGAGCCACTCCCATCTCGCCATTCCCAGAGCAGGAATTTTGGGGAGATTCCAGCTCTCCCGGGGGTTTTTTTCCATGGCAGAGCTTTGGGTATTCCATAAATCCAGGCCCCGATTCCTGAGGTGGGAATGGGGATGGATAATCAGAACCAGATTTGTTTTTAATGGGATTTAGGCACCTGTTTCCCTTCACCCCTTGGGATTTTTCCCTCACATTCCTGCATTTTTAACACCTTTTAAAAAAACCCTCGGCAGCGATTGAAGCCCAGCAGTTGCTGTGGGTCAATTAATTAATATAATTAATTTAATTAACACCCCGCTCTGGTGACCTTGGAGGAGTTTGGGGCTCTGCATCACCTCCGCTCAAAATTTGGGTTCGGTTCGTGGCTCCTCGCTCGGAAAATTCCTCAGGGATGGAAAACCTGAGGGAAGAACCTGCAGGGATCAGCTCTGCCAGGCTGAAACTCTCTTCCCAAGGCTGGGAATATTCCCAAAGTTGGGAATATCCCGGGCTGGGCATGGGGAGGGGAAGGAAAGGGGAAGGTGCCATCCCTCACCCGCTCCTCAGCCGAATTCCCTTCCCTTCATCCCAAATTTCCTACGGATGTAAGGATGGAATTGCTTTTCCAGCTGCTTCCCAGCCTGCCAAGGAATCCATGGAGCTGAAGGGATTCACGGGGCTGCACCCACAGCACCCAGGGGGTGGCAGCTGTCATCCCAAACCCTCCCAATTCCCAGGATTTCTGCCCAAAATCAGGCAGTGCCGGGGTCTGAAGGCTCTGGGGGCACTCCTGGGAGCCCTGGGGAGGATGGCGTGGCTTGGTGGCAGAGCTGCCCAGCTGCCCAGTGCCCGGTGTCCAGTGCCCGGTGTCCAGGGCTTGATGCCCAGTGCCCAGTGCTTGCTTCCCAATGCCCAATGCCCGGTGCCCAGTGCTCCGTGCCCGGTGCCCAGTACTCAGTGCCCGGTGCCCATTACCCAGTGTCCACTGCCTGGTGCTTGATGTCCAGTGCCTGATGCCTAGTGCCCAGTGCCTGGTGTTCAGGGCTCAGTACCCAATGCCCGGTGCCCACTGCCCAGTGCCCAATGCCCAGTGTCTGGTGTCCAATGCCCAATGCCCACTGCTCACTGCCCGGTGCCCGGTGCCCAGTGTCCACTGCTCATGCCCTGTGCCCGGTGCCCTGTGCCCGGTGCCCGGTGCCCGCTCGGTGTGCCGGGCGGGGCCGGGAGCAGCGGGGCTGAGCGAGCCCCGGTAGCCCAGGCAGGAAGCGATCGGCGGCGCCTCGGGCTCGGAGCAGCGCTGAGGGCCGGGCCCACATCCGGCCCGGGGCTGCGGGGGCGCAGGAAACGGGGGGGGAGTGCGGGGAGAGGGGGAGAGAGGAGCGGGGACCGCGGGGATGGAGGCACGGCCTGAACCGGCCCCGGCCCTGCCCTGCCGGCGGCACAGGGGGAACATCCCGGGACACGCCTGGATCTGCATCAGTCCCTGCATCCATCCCTGAATCCATCCCTTCATCCATCCATCCCTGAATCCATCCATCCATCCATCCCTCCATCCATCCATCCCTCCATCCCTCCCTCCATCCCTCCATCCCTCCCTCCATCCATCCATCCACCCATCCCTGAATCCATCCATCCCTCCATCCATCCATCCCTCCATCCATCCATCCACCCATCCCTCCATCCATCCATCCCTCCATCCATCCATCCATCCATCCATCCATCCATCCCTCCATCCATCCATCCATCCCTCCATCCATCCATCCATCCCTGAATCCATCCATCCATCCATCCATCCATCCATCCATCCATCCACCCATCCCTCCATCCATCCATCCATCCATCCATCCATCCATCCATCCATCCATCCCTCCATCCACCCATCCATCCCTCCCTGCATCCCTGAATCCACCCATCCATCCCTGAATCCATCCATCTATCCCTCCCTCCATCCATCCATCCATCCACCCATCCCTGAATCCATCCACCCATCCCTCTATCCATCCATCCATCCATCCATCCATCCATCCATCCATCCCTCCATCCATCCCTCCATCCATCCCTCCATCCACCCATCCATCCATCCCTCCATCCATCCATCCATCCCTCCATCCCTCCATCCATCCCTCCATCCACCCATCCATCCATCCCTGCATCCCTGAATCCACCCATCCATCCCTGAATCCATCCACCCATCCCTCCATCCATCCCTCCCTCCATCCATCCATCCATCCATGGATGAATGTTCAGGCTGGGAAAATTTGAATTCTCCACCCTGGAGAGGAGAAGGCTCCAGGGAGAGCTCAGAGCCCCTTCCAGGTCCTAAAGGGGCTCCAGGAGAGCTGGAGAGGGACTGGGACAAGGGATGGAGGGGCAGGGATAGATGGGATATTGGGAAGGAATTCCTGGCTGGGATGGAATTCCCGGCTGGGATGGAATTCCCAGAGAAGCTGTGGCTGCTCCATCCCTGGCAGTGCCCAAGGCCGGGTTGGAT
Source organism: Corvus hawaiiensis (assembly GCF_020740725.1). Classification (NCBI taxonomy): domain Eukaryota; kingdom Metazoa; phylum Chordata; class Aves; order Passeriformes; family Corvidae; genus Corvus; species Corvus hawaiiensis. The sequence goes on along the minus strand of NC_063213.1, from coordinate 96,735,740 downwards.
GACCTTGGAGCACCCTGGGATAGTGGGAGGTGTCCCTGCCCATGGCAGGAGTGGCACCGGATGGGATTTAAGGTCCCTTCCCACCCAAACCATTCCAGGATCCTTTGATTCCTCAAATCCACAAAACCCCAATCACGCTCTGAGCCCCCGAAAGCCCCACGGGGCCGGTGGGGAGGGGACAGGAGGGGGCAGGGGTGGGAGCATCCCTCTGCTCCCGCCTCAGCGCGGGATCAGTTGGAATTTCACCCGCCCCCACCGCCCATCGGGAATTTTGGGGCTGGAACCTGTGATTTCATCACTGCTGAACCACAACTCGGCCCTCGGGAGAGAAGAAGTGGCCGAATTCTGACGTTTTTGACGTTTCCCTCCCCAAAAATATCGCGGAAAAATCGCCGGCACCCCTCCTGCGCGGATCAGAACTAATTAATGACTAATTAATGAGTAATTAACGAGTGGCATCAGTCAGCTCAGCCATGACTCATATCCGGCTCGAGGCTGAAATATTTTTGTTTTTGCCAGCCCCAGGAATGGGAAATGTTGACAAAACTGCCCCAAATCGAGGTGGATTTGGAGCAAGGGGAAGGTTTATCCTGGCTGGAACATTCCGAGGAATTCCACAGGTGTGAAACCCACCCAGGCGCGCTAAAATCAGCTTTAATTAAGCCTCGCATTCATTTAATGAATTTCTGGATTGGAACAGCTCCGGGTGTGAAGCAGTTGTAGCTCTGCGAGCCGCGGCGGGGTTTTGGGGTCATTTCCTAATATGGACAAACCCTCTCCGCTCTCTCTCTTTCCTCTTGGCTCGGTGACAGCGGCGCCACCAAAATAGCGACAAAACCCGAAACCGAAAACCTCTTCTGCACCTCCGGCGAGGCACCAAGGGCTGGGTTAAAGGGATTTTTGGGGCGTTTTCCCCTTTTCTGCCGAATCGTGGGGTTGTGCGTTTTCCCCGCAGGGGTTCAATGGCTCCTTCCCAACCGCGGGCTGCATTCCCAGGTTTTCTCCTGGAATTTTGCCGCTGAATTAAAGGAAATAAACTCCCGGCGAGGTGCGTGAAAAGTCATCCCGCAGCCGCTGGAAGCAGCGCCACATCCCTGAATCCCGGGAAATGAGGGGTTCTCCCGGCCGCGTTTCTCTTTTTATCGGGAATTAGGAGGAGAAAACGCCCCAGGGAATTCTGTTCCAGCCCCAGGGGCGGGAGGGATGCTCAGAGCCGGCTCCGAGTGGATTCCCCGGGATCCGGGCAAGCCGGGAAAGCGGAGTGGGAAGGCAGCCGGGGACCTCTGCTGGGAGAAACCTAAAAATTCCCCTTTTTTCCCCCAAAATCGCGGCCAGGCCGGCGCTGGGAGCCCTGCGGAGGGCGCCAGCAGCTCGGCTGTCCCTGCGGCTCCCCGCGTCCCGCTGGCCCCGGGGCACCGGGCGAGCGTCCTCCGGCATCCTCCGGGCCCCGGGGCACCGGGCGAGCATCCACCGGCATCCTTCAGTCCTGGGGGCACCGGGCGAGCGTCCTCCGGCATCCTCCGGTCCTGGGGGCACCGGGCGAGCGTCCTCTGGTATCCTCCGGTCCTGGGGGCACCGGGCGAGCGTCCCCCGGCATCCTCCGGTCCTGAGGGCACCGGGCGAGCGTCCTGCGGCATCCTCCGGGCCCCGGGGCACCAGGCGAGCGTCCTCCGGCATCCTCTGGTCCTGAGGGCACCGGGCAAGGAGCGGGGCCAGCCCGGGGCGGGCTCTGAACCAGGAAGGGGGCGAGGGGAGAGGGGGCACGGCCAGGGGGCTGCAGGGGAAGGGAGAAACTTCCCGGAACTGGGAATAACGGCGGGAGACGGAGCTGTTCCTGCAGCTCATCCCATTGGGATCCTCATCCTACAGCTCATCCCATTCTCCAGCTCATCCCAGTGGGATCCTCATCCTACAGCTCATCCCGTTCTCCAGCTCATCCCATTGGGATCCTCATCCTGCTGCTCATCCCATTGGGATCCTCATCCTGCTGCTCATCCCGTTCTCCAGCTCATCCCAGTGGGATCCCGCTCCTGCAGCTCATCCAGGATTCCCGTTCTCCAGCGTATCCTTCCAGGACCGAGCTGTTCCCACGGATCCTTCAATCCCAGATTCCCACTCCCAAATTCCTGCTCCCAAATTCCCCCAAATTCTGAATTCCCAGATCTCGGAGGTTTGAGGTTCCCCTTTTCCCCTCAGGAAGGGACGGCCCTGGAAGAAGTAATTCCAGCCAATGGGATGTTGGGAATGGCATCAAATTAATATCAAATTAATATCAAATTAGAAATCCGACAGCAGCGTTTGGGTTATTCCCATTTTTTTCTTTTTTCCCAAAATATCCATCTCTGGTGGGAACAGCTTGGAAATCATCCTGAATTTAGGATTTTCCTGCCGTTCCATGAGAGTTTTCCATCGTAGTGGCCTGGACATTCCGGATGCTGCCAGGATGGATTTGGGAGGGCTCAGAGGATCCCGAAATTCCTACGGAATTGGAAGGGATCAGCCACTGGAATGAATCCTGAATTGGGATTAAGGATTCCCATCACCCAGGTGGGAGCTGCCGTTCCCGGAGGATTCCAGGGCTGGATGAGCCTGGGAAAACTGGAGGGAAAAGCGGGATTTGGGATGAAAACCGGTCTTGATGGTGCAGGGGGTGGATCCTGCTGGGAGAGGGAGCAGATCCAGGAATGGAAATGGGGGAAAAGGGGGAAAACTGGGGGGAAAAGAGGCGGGAAGAGGGAACTGGGAGTGTAAAATTTGGGATGAAATTGGGATAAAAGGGGAAACCGGGGGGAAAAAAGGACAATTGGGGGGAAAAGGGTGGGAAGAGGGAATTTGGAGTGTAAAATTTGGGATGAAATTGGGATAAAAGGGGAAACTGGGGGGGAAAAGGGACAATTGGAGGGAAAAGGGTGGGAAGAGGGAACTGGGAGGATAAAAATTGGGATGGAGTGGGGATAAGAGGGGAAACTGGGATGAAAAGGGGAAAAAAGGGTCCCTGGGCCCTGCTCAGGCTGGGACCCCCCCACATTCCCTGGGAATGGCTCCGGAGGGGAGGAATTCCCGAGGATCCCCCCCAGCGCTTTGGGGACTCCCCATCCCCTTGTCCAGAATTCCCTTTTCCCAAAATCCCGCCAGTCCAGGGGGATGAGTGCGGGTCCCACAGGGCCTCGTGCAGGGAATTCCAGCTGCCAAAAGCAGGAATTCCACCTGCGGAGCGGGGATTTATCGGGAACAGCTGAGGGATCCTGCACGGGATTTGTGGGATGGGGGGAGGCCATTCCCACCTTCCAGGAATTCTTTTTATTACAGAAAATCCCTCTTTTTCCCCCCCCCGTTTCCCTCCTTTTTTCCTGCTTTTTCCCCCATTTTTTTCCTTTTACCTCTTTTCCCTTTCCCATTATTTTCCCTTTTTAAAATTTTCCCATTTTCCCCTTTTTTCCTTTTCCTTTTTTCATTTTCCCTCTTTTTCCTTTTCCCCTTTCCCCCGTTTCCCTTTTTCCCCCCCTTATCCCTTTTTTCCCCATTTTCCCTTTTTCCCCATTTTCCCTTTTTTCCCCATTTTCCCCTTTCTACCCCATTTTTCCCTTTCCCCCCTTTTCCCTTTTCCCCCAATTTTTCCCTTTTTTCCCATTTCCCCCTTTTTTCCCCATTTTCCCCCTTTCCCCCCATTTTTCCTTTTCCTTTTTTCATTTTCCCTCTTTTTCCTTTTTTCCCTTTTTCCCTTCCCCCCCCCTTTTCCCTTTCCCCCAATTTTCCCCTTTTTTCCCCATTTCCCCCCCATTTTTCCTTTTCCTTTTTTCATTTTCCCTCTTTTTCCTTTTTTCCCTTTTTCCCTCCCCCCCTTTTCCCTTTTCCCCATTTTCCCCTTTTTTCCCCATTTTCCCCTTTTTTCCCCATTTTCCCCTTTTTTCCCCATTTTTCCCCTTTCCCCCCATTTTTCCTTTTCATTGTTTTCCCTTTCCTCCTTTTTTTTCTTTTTCTCCCTTTTTCCTTCTTTTTCCTTCTTCCCCTTTTTATTTTTCCTTTTTTTTTTTAATTTCTTCTCTTTTCCATTATTTTTCCCTTTTTTTCCTGTTTTCCCCCTTTCCCTTTTTCCCAATTCTTCCCTTTTTTCTCTCTTTTTTTTTTCTTTATTCCCCTTTTCCTTTCTCCCCTTTCTTTTTCCAGCCCTTTGCTCCCTTAATCCCATTCCCCCTCCCATTCCCCCATTCCCGATCCCATTCCCGATCCCTCCCTTTTTTCCCTCGGGATTTTCCCGGCTCCGCTCCCAAATTTATCCCCGATCCCTGACCCCGAGCGGAATCCGCTCCCCCCCGTGCAGATTTTCCCTCATTCCCGGCTGGAATTTGGGGCGGGAATCCCTGGAATCCCGCAGGAATTGGGGTGGTTATTAAATTACTTAATAATAATAATAATAATAGTAATAATAATAATATAAATGGAGATTAATGATAATTAATGGCGAATAAAAATTAATAATTAATGGTGGCGGTAAATAAAAACAAGAAAAATAATTCAAAGGATCAAAGAATAAAGCAATAAAGATAAGAAAATAAGGGAAATAATAAAAATAATAAAAAATAAAAATAAAAATAAAACCAAAATAAAAATAAAAATAAAAATAAAAATAAAATAAAAATAAAAATAAATAAAAATTAAAATTAAAATTAAAATTAAAATAAAAATAAAAATAAAAATAAAAATTAAAATTAAAATTAAAATTAATATAAGTAAAAATTAAAATAAAAACATTAACATTTAAATTTATAATAAAATTTAAAATAAAATGATTATTTTTTATATTAGTAGTAGTAGTAGTAGTAGTAGTAGTAGTAGTATATTGGAGTCACTCCTCCCTGCTCAGGCCGATCCCAGGCTTGGCCTCCCAAAACTGGGAATACTTTTGGAAACAGGGCTCATTTTCCTTTGGATTCCTTCCCTCCTTCCTAAAAAAAGCGGGGGAAAAGCGCTGGAAATGGGGTTGGAGCATCCCATTCCCGGTTCGAGATCCCTATTCCCGTGGGATTCGGGGTTTGGGGGATTTTTGAGTGGGTTTTAAGGAGTTTTAAGGAGTTTTAAGGATTTTTTAAGGAGTTTTAAGGATTTTTTTAAGGAGTTTTAAGGACTTTTCCAGGGTTTCCCCGGCCTCCTGCATGAGCGGGCCCATCCCACAATTTCTTGGGATAACACAAAGTTCATTAACCCCAATGAATTAATCCCAATTAACGATTGGGAGGGGCCTGCCTTTCCCATTTTTCTCTGTTTTGAGGGAAAACCTCCCAGATCCCGGAATTCCACCCTTCCTCGCTCCCCATCCCAAATCCCAGCCCTTCCCAACCCTTCCCAAGCCGCTTTTGGGTCCCTCCTTCTGCCAAACTTTGGGATTTGGGTTTGGATCCGGCCCTGCCAGAGCGGCTTCCTCGGGATATTCCCACTTTTGGCCAAGTTTTCCATGGAAAAAAGGTTGAAAGATATTCCTGGAGCGCGGATTCCATGGGGAATCCTCATTCCCGAGGCCCTAAAAATAGGGACACGTGGTTGGGTGGGAAAGAGAGGGAAGGAGCTGTGGGAATCGGGTTCAAAAGAGGCGAAAATGGGAATTTTAGGGGAAATTCGGATTCACCACCCCCTATTCCCAAAAAAACCCCACCTGCAGGAACATCCCCCAAAACCTCCCTCACATTCCCAGCCAACCCCAAATCCCCATCCCAAAAAAAAAAAAAAATACAAAGGGGGAACCTCAATGGGTTCTGGAAAAAATTCCAAAAAACCCCCAAAAATGGGATTTGTTCCTTTTTGTCCCAACCTGGATTCCGTAATTCCGCACTGCACGTGGAACGAACAATTCCAGCGCTGGAAAAGAGAATTTTAATGGAAAATCCCACAAAAACCTGGGAAAGGGGATGGGAAAAGCACTGGAAAAGGTTCTTTCCTCCCCTGCAAAAGGGAATTTTTAAAGGAATTTTTTAGGCCAGGCAAAGGCGGCTGGAGGAGCCCGGCCTGGGGAAAAAATTCCCTGGAATTCCTCAAAATTCAATGATCCCAGAAATCCCCTTGGATGTGGGATTCCAGCAGGGGAGGGAAGGTTTGGGAAACCTCGGAGGGAGGTTTTAATCCAGAGGGATGGGGATTTTTAACTCCAAGAAATGGGAATTTTGAACCCAAAGAATGGGAATTTTTAGTCCAAAGAATGGGGATTTTCGCTCCAGAGGGATTGGAATTTTTAACTCCAAGAAATGGGAATTTTGAACCCAAAGGAGTTGGGATTTTCAATCCAGAGGGACTGGAATTTTTAACTCCAAGAATGGGAGTTTTAAACTCAAATAAATGGGAATTTTGAACCCAAAGAACGGGATTTTTCACTCCAGAGGGACGGGGATTTTTAACTCCAAGAAATTGGAATTTTTAACTCCAAGAAATGGGAATTTTGAACCCAAAGGAATGGGGATTTTCAATCCAGAGGGATTGGAATTTTTAACTCCAAGGAATGGGAATTTTTAACTCAAAGGAATGGGAATTTTGGCTACAGTGGGACCGGGGATTTTAACTCCAAGGAATGGGAATTTTTAACTCCAATAAATGAGATTTTTTTAGTCCAAAGAATGTGAATTTTTAATCCAAAGAATGAGGATTTTCAATCCAGAGGGACAGGAATTTTTAACTCCAAGGAATGGGGAATTTTAACTCGAAGGAATGGGAACTTTTTACCCAAAGGAATGGGAATTTTTAATCCAAAGAATGGGAATTTTCGCTCCAGAGGGACGGGAATTTTTAACTCCAAGAAATGGGAATTTTGAACCCAAAGGAATGGGAATTTTCAATCCAGAGGGATTGGACTTTTTAACTCCAAGAAATTGGAATTTTTAACTCAAGAAATGGGAATTTTTAACTCCAAGAAATGGGAATTTTGAACCCAAAGGAATGGGAATTTTTAATCCAAAGAACGGGAATTTTAACTCAAAGGAATGGGAATTTTCAATCCAGAGGGACGGGAATTTTTTTAACTCCAATAAATGGGATTTTTTAGTCCAAAGAATGGGAATTTTTAATCCAAAGAATGGGAATTTTCGCTCCAGAGGATGGGAATTTTGAACTCCAAGAAATGGGAATTTTGAACTCCAAGAAATGGGGATTTTCAATCCAAAGGGACGGGAATTTTCACTTCCGAGCCCCCCGAGCTCCCTGACCCCCCCAGCCCCCGAACGCCCCCTGAATCCCGGAATTCCCAATTCCCCCCGATCCAAGGTGGGATTTTCCTGACTCCCCAACCCGGCTGGGTTTTCCTGGCCGTGCCTTGGAGAAAAGTTGGAATTTTCCATTCTTTTTCCAATTTTTGTTTCGCTTTCCTCCTACTCCAACCAACGTTTTCATCACCAAAAACCACCCCCAAAATCCGATTTTTTTTCTTCTTTCGCCCCCGTTCAGAGCTAAAACAACTCCGGGAATGTCCCTTTGAGGGAATTTCTCTCCTGGAAGTGGAATTTTGACCCCAAACCACCTCCGATTCACTCATTTTAACCCCAAACCAGGCAATTCCAGCCCCAAATTTGGATTTTCCTTTTTATTTTTTAAATTTATATTTATTTTCTTCCATTTATTTCCACTTCAGCACCGCTCCCCTCTCGTTATTTTCTTATTTGAAGTTGATTTTCTTCATTCTTTGGTCGCTTAATTTCCCTCAAACCCCTCAAAAACTATCACAATTAATATCAGGACGATAATTAGGATCATTTTAATGATTATTTTTCGCTGGTAACGGGCGCTTCTGCTGCTCGAGACGCCGTTGTTATAAAAAGTTTTGAGGTATTCTGGATATTTTTTCTTTTTTTCCCCCAATTCCCGGCCTTATTTACAGAACATTTACAGAGATTTATTGCGATTTACAGAATATTCACAAATATTTACAAATATATATTACAAATTCAAAAATCTCCGCCCGTGAGCGCCCAAAATGTGATTTTTTAATAGAAAAACTGATTTTTTTTTAATATAAAAAGTCAATTTT